>NC_091058.1:44805506-45063006 GCF_000393655.2 Nicotiana sylvestris
CCTCAGTACGGGTAGGAAGGGCATAGTATCGAGCCTGGACTCCCCCTTTAGGGTGACCTCTGCCTCCCCGACCTCTAGCTCTTGCTGGCTAAGCAGGTGGGGTAGCAACTGAAGCTGTAGCCAAAGCCTGAAAACTCTGTGGGGCACGCTGTGGCTGAGAAGTCTGTGTAGGTGCACTCCTCCCAAGTCTAGGGCAATCCCTCATCACATGGCGTGTGTCACCACACTCAAAATAAGATCTGGGAGGACGTGGTGGCTATGACTGGCTCAGGCCAGGTATGCTGGAGTAACCTCTAAAAGCACCTCGTGCAGGAGGTGCTCTAGATACCGGTGGTGCATAATAAGGCTCCTGAGGTATAAGAGGAGATCGAATACCACAGGCTGCTGGAAGAGCTGAATGAATAGGGTGACTCATATAACCCCTACCATGACAACCTGCAGCTGGGGCACGGGCACCAGAGAAATGGCCCGACTCTCGAGACCTCTTGGCCTCCCTCTCCTCTCTCTCTCCCTAGCATGTATACCCTCAATACTCCTAGCAATGCTCACCACCTGCTGATAAGAAATATCCATCTCCAACTCACAAGCCATGCTAGACTTGATGCTGGGAATAAGGCCCTCAATAAACCAGCGAACCCTCTCGCGAACAGTAGAAACCAAGGCTGGTGCATGCCTAGCCAAACTAGTGTAACAGACAGCATACTCTGAGACAGTCATATCACGCTGGCACAAATGCTCAAACTCTGTGCGCCATGCGTCCCTGAGGCTTTGAGAAACATACTCGCTCAGGAACAGATCTGAAAACTGAGTCCAAGTCAGTGAAGTAGCCTCATCCGGATTGTCTAACTCATAGGTGCGACACCACTCATAGGCGGCTCTCGAAGCTAGAAAGTAGTGAAGGAAACCCCCGCTCAATCTTGATATACCCATGGTACGAAGAATGCGGTAACTCTCATCTAGAAATCCCAAAGCATCCTCCGATGCTAGACTGCTGAATATAGGAGACTTGTACCTCTTGAACCTCTCAAGTATCAGCTGCTCCTCCTCGGAAGCCACTGCCCTGCCCTCGGGATGAACTGGTACTGCAGGTGGTACAAGAATAATCTAAGGGACCTACTCAACATGCACTCGCTACTCAGGAGTGCGGGCGGTGGGAGTCTATGTTCCTCCCCCGGCCTGAGATTTAGCTGCAGCAAGGGGAAGCAGCCTTGCCTGAGCCAGAGTAGTGTACATGCTCATGAACTGTGCCAGAGTCTCTTGAAAAGCTGGAGTAGTAGTAGCAGTAGGCGTGTCAAGTGACTAGACTCCGGCTAGAACTGCTGGTGGTACCTAGGCGGCAGCTCGCGCAGGTGCTCTGGCTGCACCACGTGTGCGTCCTCAGCCTCTACCCCGACACCGGCCTTAGACGGCTGCAGTAGGGGGTGTGGGTGCCTGATCATCTCGGGTAGCACGTGTCCTCACCATCTGTGAGAGATTAGAAGACAAAAGTTTAGAATTGTGATGTCAATATATCGCACGACAAGGAAATCAAATCAAGTGGAATTTTCCTAACAGTTACATAGCCTCTCGTAGATAAGTACAGACGTCTCCGTACCGATCAACGAGACTCTAATAAACCGGCTTGTGATCCATGACTCCTATGAACCTAGAGCTCTGATACCAACTTGTCATGACCCCGGTTTGCCCTCCGTGAACCATCGTGATGGCACCTAGTCCTCTACGACTAGGAAAGCCTAAATTGCGGAAGATAACCAAAGTGCGGAATAAAAACAAATTAAGAGCAATAGGACTGAGTCGCAGTACCTGGATCTGCACATGAAAAACATGCGCAGAAGGGGCATAAGTCCACCACAAAGGTACTCAGTAAGTGCCAAGCCTAACCTCGGTCGGGTAGTGACGAGGAAATTCAGGGCCCTACTGAGATAAAATAAAGAATATAAGACATGACAATATAAAATAAGTAGTACAGTTGAAAACTAACGATAAGAATCTAATACAGGAAAACAAGGAATTCAATAACTGAAACAGAGGCAAAAACAATCACAAGGAAATAACCGGGGATCTCTCAGTATCCCGAGGATCTCTTAGTACCCTCAATATATTCTAGGGATCTCTTGGTATCCTGAGGATCTCTCGGTATCCTCAATATATGCTAGGAATCTCTTGGTATCCCGGGGATCTCTCGGTATCCTCAATATATGCTAGGGATCTCTTGGTATCCCCGAGGATCTCTCGGTATCCTCAATATATGCTAGGGATCTCTTGGTATCCCGAGGACCTCTTGGTATCCCCAATATACGTGCCAGGGATCTCTCGATATCCTAAGGATCTCTCAGTATCCTCAATATATGCTAGGGACCTCTTGGTATCCCGAGGATCTCTCGGTATCCTCAACATATGCTAGGGATCTCTCGGTATCCCGAGGATTTTTCGGTATCCTCAATATATGCTAGGGATCTCTTGGTATCCCGAGGACCTCTTGGTATCCTCAATATACGTGCAAGGGTTCTCTTGGTATCCCGCACATCATTTCAAATCATAAATATGTACAGGGGATCTTCTGGGAGGTTGTACCGTAGTCCCAAAGTAAAACACACAGTAGCAACACAATGATACTCAATTAAGCTCAATTTCGTATCAAGTAAATAGGTAATTCTAATCTAACATGCTTCACATAATTCAATTAAGGTAGTTTAAGCAAATAAACATTTAAGTCAATTAGACATGCTTTTTCTAAGCTAACAACAGGTTTAAATTGCAAGTAGAATGAACAGGAAAAGGAACACAATTGAATTTACTTAAAAAATATCGGATTTTCAACAATGAGCTCAAGTACGCACTCGTCACCTCACGTACAAGACTTTTCAAATATCAAATATACTGAATCCTAAGGGGAAGGTCCCCACACAAGGTTAGACAAGCCACTTACCTCGAACCGGCTCAAAATCAACCCGAAACCACGCTCTTGCCACGAGTACTCGACTCAAAATAACCCAAATCTATTCAATTCAATTACATAATGTAAATAACACTTCAAGTAACTGATTCTACAAAGAAATTCTAAGCTAATACGCGAAATTAGGTAAAATGACCAAAATGCCCCTTGGGCCCACATCTCTGAATCAGGTAAAACTTATATTTTCAGAATCCTCACAATCTCCCGAGTTCATGAATATCAAAATTATCCAAATCTAAGGTCAAATTCCCAATCAAAAGTCGAATTCTAGGTCTAAGAACTTCCTTCCAACTTTTCCCCAATTTTCATCTCCAATCCGAAATTTAATGATGAATTCATGTTTAGATTAATGGGTTACAAGCAAAAAGGGGTTAAGAATCATTACCCAATCGATATCTTTGAAATTCCCTTAAAATCTCGCTCAAATCCGAGTTCCCAAACTCTAGTTTTGATAAAAATGGCTAAACGTTGGACTTTGAAATTTTATATCTGCCCAGGTAAATCTTTCTCCGCAAACGTGGAATGACCCTCGAATTCGCGAAGCACAACTTCCCTTGGCCCATATTTCCTTCATCACTAATGCGATTCCCCATGTCGCGAACGCGGTAGCAAACTTCCCCTCCTACGCAAACGCGGGACCCTCTTCGCGAACGTGTAGCCATATGACCTCTCAGCTTCACGAATTCGGGACCCTCGTCGCGAACGCGAAGCATTAAGCTTCCATTAGTCATAGCTCCTCTTCACGTACGTGAGACCCCACTTGCGAATGCGAAGAAGGAAACCAGAACTGGAGACCTACTACATTTTCTGCCATCCTCTAAGTCCAAAAATGACTCGTTAAGCATCCGAAACACACTTGAGGGCCCCGGGACCTCAACCAAACCTTCCAACCGATCCTAAAACATCATTTAAACTTGTTCCAACCTTCGTAATGCTCAAAACAACATCAAAACACCTATTTTTCATCGGATTCAAGCCTAAGAATTCCAAAAACTCTAAAAATATGCTTTCGATAAAAAAGTCTATCAAACCTCGTCCGGATGACCTGAAATTTTGCACACACGTCACATTAAATACTACGTAGTTACTCCAACTTCCGGAATTCCATTCCGACCCTCGGATCAAAATCTTACTATCGAACCGGAAACTTCAAAAATTCAACTATCAACATTTCAAGCCTAAATTAGCTACGGACCTCCAAAACACAATACGAACACGCCCCTAAGCCCGAAATCACCCAACGAAGCTAACGGAACCACCAGATTTCTTTTCTGAGACCGTCTTCACTCTGTTCCGACTACGGCCAACTTTCCAACACTTAAGCTATCATTTAGGGACTAAGTGTCCCAAAACTCTCGAAACTCAAAATCGAACATCCCGGCAAATCAAAATAGCAGAAATAAACTTGGGAAAAGCAGATAATAGGGTATCAGGGCGTAAATTCTTAAGACGACTGTCCAGGTCGTCACATAATTCTACCCAATTTCGAGCTACACCTCTTGTCAATCTATCACAAATAAAAAAAATACCAACCAACAATACATTAACTCAATCTAAACCAACGATATATTAATACAATAATACGAACCAACAATACATTAACACAATCTAAATTAACAATACATTAACAAATTCTAAACCAACAATGCCAACCATTAACACAACTTAAACCAATAATACCAACCTTTAAACCTAAAAATTTTTCTGCATAAAAACATCCAAATAGTAGCCCACATTCAAGTTTAAAAGCAATACATAAAGTTGTCTCTCACAATCAAGTTTATCAATCAACCAAAACATCACAACTAAACTACTACACATCAGATTCAGTTTGTTCATCCTCATCATCAGATAAATCATGCCCATGTTTACGCATGAATTTCTGCATCTTAACAAATGTTCCGTATTGTGAGTCTAATTGTTGCTTCAATTCACGAATTTCATTTCTCACATCTTCCATCTGTTCTTGATTTTGAGAAGAAGAAGAATTGGCTAAGAGTGGTTTTGGATGACTTGTAGGTTGATGTACTCCTAGTCCGTAGATTCTGCCTTTATTTTCTCCACCCGCTGCCTCTGTCCACAATGAAGCCATATCATCAGGTGTTGGTTGAGTTGAAAGAGGCTGAGTTTGGTGCCATTCTTCCAACTTTTTATGATAATCTTCCTGAAATGAAAAACATAACTATTATGTAAACAAACTAATATTAATAAACCATAAATATTTATGAAGTTAGTATTTTACATATGTGTCTGACGCACGCGTCTCCACCCAGTGTTCTCTTGTACCATCTTTCTTCTTTTTCTTATGTAACTCCTCGAAGACCTCAGCGTGACTCATATCTCGCCCTCTTTACTTTTCATTCATAAGAAAAAGTATGAGTTAGACTTTACAAACGTAAAATTATATATGTAAAACTAAGAAATTTTTTATAAATAATTACCATTCTTAGTTTATGGGCCTCAAAAGTAATCGAACCTCCTGTGTGCAACGAGCCACCTTTTTTAGAAGCACGGTTTGCCTTTGCTTGTTCACTCTTTTACGTCATTGACGCCAACTTCCTTTCTTTCATATCAACACACCTGGATAAATTTGATGCGTACCCGTCAGGCATCCTCAAATTGTTAACCCAACTACAAATCTCTCTTCTCTCATCCAAAGTGAACGTGTTACTGCCTTTGGGCTTCTGAATCTTGTTGTTAAAGTATGTCAGATATAACTCACTTCACCTACAATATTCCTTTAAGTCCATCCTGTCCTTCAAGTTATCTTTGGTCTTGTTAGTAACATCCATAATAGTGTTAAACAAGTTGTCAAAAAAATTCTTCTCGATATGCATGGCGTCCAGATTATGCCGAAGAAGATTTTGCTTCCAATAAAGCAATTCCCAAAATATGCTCTGTTTAGTCCAGTTGCGTGTGACACCATAACCTGGTATCTTAGATGGTGGAGACTCTGTTACTTTAGGCATATACCTTACTCTATTCCAAATTTCTTCTGAACACAAGCAGGCTAGTGGCCCCTCAAATCAGTTCGGTTCTTCATAAATGCACTTGTATTTTACCTAAATACATGATTCATTGGCAAGAATCTACGGTGGCAGTTGAACCATGTATTTTTACCTTCATGTTTCAAAGTAAATGCTTTAGTGTCTTCCATACAACAAGGGAAAGCTAACTTTCCAGCAGTCGACCACCCGGATAACATTCCATAAGCAGAAAAATCATTTATCGTCCACATCAAAGCAGCATGCAATTTGAAGTTTTGTTTGGTTGATATATCATATGATTCCACACCTTGATGCCATAATAATTGTAACTCATCAATCAAAGGCTGCAAGTATACATCAATCAAACTTTTTGGATTGCGTGGACCTAGAACAATACAAGTTAGGAACAGATATGGACTTGTCATACACAACTCGGGCGGATGATTATACGGAGTAAAAAACACTGGCCAACATGAATATGGTGCAACAGAGACAACAAATAGAGTAAATCCATTTGTGCATAATCCCAACCTAATGTTTCTTGGTTCACTAGCAAACTCGGGGAACACCCTATCAAAATACTTCCACGCTTCTCCATCTGACAGATGGCAGAGTATACCAGGTGGCCTTCTATGTTTGTAGTGTCATCTCATATGAGGAGCAGAGTTCATTGATGCATACAACCTCTTTAACCTAGGTATAAGAGGTAAGTAATGCATCGTATTAACTGGAACTTTCTTTTTTGTATTGACATTTGTGGCTTCCTTGAAACGAGGCTGCTTACAAAATTTACAGTTCTATAGAGATGTGTCATCCTTATAGAATAACATGCAGACTTTCTCACAACAATCAGTATAATTTGTTTTGTGGTGGGGAGGTGGTTGAAGAACCTTAAGGTTAGATTAAAGTCTTAAAGTACATAAAACTAGGAAATGTATAAGAAAATTCAAGGAAATTAAAAATGCCAAAAAATTACAAGACTATCAAAGTCAAAGAATATGATGAAAAACTCGTACCAATATTCTAAGCATAACACATGGCAAAAATTTCAGTAATAAAGACCAACAGAGAAAACTTGTTACACGCAAACGCAAAGATCATAAAATTCCTAGAAATCAAATAACAAAATCTTTAGAGAATTATTGAAATTTTCAATCAACCTCCCAAAAAATAATAGCAAAGACTCATTGACTCATTTAATATTATTCTAAAAAGTGCTCTATAGGTGTATTACTTTGTTTTTGTTAATGCTATAATTTTCATAATTATTACCAAAAATATTCTATTATCAATCAAACAATGAGATTTCTAATACTTAATGTGGTTCAACGAAATACTTACCTCGAAGGAAAAAATGTCGGAGAAGACGACTGAGGAGCCGCCGCCGCGACCACGCGAGCTGCACCTGCTAAACAAAGAAAAAAAATAATTAATTAAGGGGTAAAGGGATGAGGAAGGAGAGGGAGAAGGGAGGAGGAAACGAGAGAGTGCAAATATACGAGCTTGGGACGGGGGAGAAAGACGAGAGGACCTTGGGGACGAGAGGGAGATATGAGAGAATGAAAACTAGGCTTCTGTTTTTTTGGGGAAGGGGTTGTTGGGTTTTTAAAAAAACTACCGACCAAATCGGTCGGAAATGAAGTCAAACCAGTCAAAATAAATTTTCTGCCAAAAGTTGCGACCGATTTGGTCGAAAATGTGGTCGAAATTTTTTTTAAAATATATATGTAATATTCTTTTGAAAATTCCGACAGATTTCGTCGGAGATTTCCGACAAAAAATTTTAATCGAAAATTTCGGTCGTAAATTAGCGTTATTCTAGTTGTGATACACAAAGATACATCAGAAAGAAACTAGCAAATACCTTTGCGAATTTCATTGGAAGGTATTGATTTCTTCTTCTTCTTCTTCTTCTTCTTCTTCTTCTTCTTCTTCTGTTGGCATCTAAAAAGATTAAGATTTTGTGTCGCGTCTCTAATGCTAGTTTCATTGAAAAGTTTTTCCTTTTGCGTCGCTTCTCTATTGCTTTGCTCGAAAAAACTTGCCCTTTGTGTTGCTTCTTCTCAATTTACTTCTCCATGGCGATCAGAAGTTACTGATATTTTCTTCTTGTCTTGGAGATTTGACTTCCGTGTCATCTTTGGATCTTCTCTTCTCTCTTACTTTGATTGATTCAAAATAATCGCCTTTTGTGGAGCTCCTCTTCTCTATTGATTTTGATTGTCAGAATAGCCTAAATGACACATATACGTGTCCCACTTTATCATGCCGGTCCCCAAACTTAATAATTTACCAATTGAAGACTTACACTCCTTCAAACCGTGTATAATAAATGCTTATGACACGAGGCCGCCAATGCGTATAATACAATCTCCTACACGTAGGATGCCACGTCAAGAAAATTAAACCACGTAGGCTCCAGGTCATTTATTATGGCCACATAGGAAAATAAATCGGGAAATGATTATTATCCCCCCAAACCCAAATTTTTCCCTTATTTTACACTTACCCGCTTAGTTAGGGATTAGAAAGTATGAACCACTTCTGTCTCTCCTCTCTTCTCCGTCATCGTTGCCGGGAGTTTTATGTCCAAAGCCCACTTAAATCCTGTCTGCTTCTGCTTTTGTCATAAATAAGGGCTGTTATTTTATTTTTTTTGAAAATGGAGGAAAATCAATGGCAGAATAGAGAGGGGCAACCACCCTTCTAATGAAAATTCCAATACTATGTGTTTTGCCTCATTTCTTTCTGGGTTAACGCTTTTTTTATTTTTGTGGGAAATACTCGTGGGTTTTTCACCTTCGAATTTCAACATTTAACGGAAAAGAGTCTGTAGGTTCACACTTAAGAAAATAACCTTCCAATTGAAGCTCAGATCTATAATATTTAAGACAAGTCAAGAGATTGGAGATACCGCCGTGGCTGCAAACACCGGTTGCGAGTCGTCACCGTCCGGGTCGCCCCGCTAAGTTACGGCTCTGAATGTTCCCTTGCCCTAATCAATTTGCTTAGAGACAGAAGAAAAAATTATCATCACAGCCTCAGATTGTTGCTATAATTATTATTCATCCTTATTTTAGTGACTTTTTCTTCTTATTTTAATTATTTTTAGTTCAAATTTTTTATATTTATGCTCATTATCTGCGTGAATTACACTCACTTTGTCTAGCTCAACCATTATTTAGCCACATGTTCTTGGTCAAAGATCAGAGTGGTTTATATAATAGGCTTTGATTAAGCTAAAGTGTCTGGATGAAAACAAGTGAAGTAGGAGGACTGACATGACAAAGTGGGACAAGTATATGTGCCATTTAGGCCATTCTGCCATTTTGAGTTGTATTCCAGGATTTCTATTGTTGTTTCTGTTGATATCCAATTTTTCTCTATGTATTTTTATATGCAAAATACTTTCAAAATAGCATATATATGCATATATAAGTATGTCCAAATATTTTAGTATTTTTCCTAATTTTTAAAAGATTTTTAACAATACAAAAACCAATAATTGTTCCTCAAATTATCATTTTGGTGATTAACTTATTTTATTCTCACATTTATACCAAAATATAGCTAAGTTAATTATTACGCATTTTTACAAATTTATTTAGTATTTTTAAAGCTAAATTGCATATAATTGCAATTTTAGCCTATTTTAAGATTTAATAGCATTTTATAATTATAAAATTGATTCCAGTGTTTTTTAATTTAATATTTTGGTATTATTAATTAATTTAGTATTTTTAATTTGTTTCAGAAATAATTTTACCTAATTTTATAAAATAAAAAGGGAAAAAGTGGCTATTTAAAATCTAGCCCTAACTATTTCAATTTTGGGCTAAAATCAGCCCCCAATTTCATTTTTTAAACGGACCAGCCCAATTCAATTTGACCCGCCCCTGACCCAACTAAAATCTACCCGACCCAGACCCCCTCTTATCCCGGCCGTTGATCTCTCAGATCAATGGCCCCTACCCATTCTTGCCTTTTTTAATCCAAACGACTACCCTAATACACTCATTTCTCTTCTATCAGCCGCCTCTAAATGCTCCACTCCCTCAAACTTTCTCAAATGTTCTCAAAACCCTAATCGCCTCCTACCATTTTTCAACCTCAAAACCACCGGAATCCATAGCTTCTCAGGCCATGGAAGTCCTACACTCACCCCTCCTTGCTCTTATACGTCTGGTACTTGGAGGTTCGAGGTCTGACCTTGAAGGTGTCTGCTCAGATCTTCGCCGATCCAAGGTTCTACGACCATTTCCGGCCTTGCTCCGGCGTACAATGGTGTTTTGAGCCTGGTTCTGACTTCTCTGACTCAGATCGGACCTTTTCCAAGACTTTCTCATTTCTAGGGCTCTTCTGAAACCCTAACTCTTCGAGGTTTTCTCCGATCTTTTTAGATCTGCTATGTATCTATGCTCTACTTGAGATTTCAAAACGATTTCCCTAATTTTTCTTTCAAAATTACTTTTCAAAGTTCTTCTTTTATGATCTAGGGTTTTTTGAAAATGCTTAAATGCCTATATGATCTTCTTCTCCTTTCCTTTTGTATGTATTTGACGCTGTTGTGTCTTTATGCTTTCCTTCTACCACACATGTTCTTCTGTGCTTTCTATCTTTCGTTTTCCTACTGTGTTTCTATACCATGCTCTCACATGTTTATCTCACTATGTTTTCCTATATGTTCTTTTGCTATACTTTTCAGGTGTTCTTGTGTTCTTCTACTGTATTTCTCTACTAAGTTCTTAAGTCTCTTTATTTGCCTTCTACTGAACCTTGTTTTAAGTTTCTTCTAAAAGACCTGTTTAAGCATGTTTTCCTCTACACTCATTATGCTTCGAATTTCTTCACTATGTTTGCTTTGAACTTTCTACTAAAGTTTCTTGTTTTCTCATGAGTTTCTGAAAGAAATCTCTGAGCCTGTTTTGACTACTTGCTTCCTCATCTCTATACTTGACTCGAGGTGGAAACCCTAGAATTTGGGGGTTCTACCGAGGTTTGGTCATATGATTGAACTAGGGTTCTGTTTGAGGACCCTTGACTCTTTCGGACTAATCTCTGAGTCTATGAACTAAGTTTGAACTTCTTTATTTGCACACAATTCTGAGTTTTTTTCAATTTTTCTACACTAGACCCTTCTACTGATTGGCATGATAAGTTTCTCTCAAGTTTAATGTGTCTGTTTGCTTTTATATGTGATGAATATTTCTTCAAAAGGGTTTTCCAACTTGTTATTGACTCAAAATTCCTTTTAATAGGTCTAATTGGTTATTGCTGATTTTACTTAAGTAAAACCTTTCTTCACCTTTTCTGACTGGGTTCATTCCTACAAATCTTTGGACTTCTGATTTCTTGGCTGTTAACTGATTCCCTTGCCTTATTTGCACAAACCGTGTATTGTCAAGACCTTGTCCTTAAATAGACCTTTATGTATTTACCCCTATTATACAACTTTGCACAAAGTGTTTGATTAATTTCTTTCCTTAATGGGTTTATACCCGTTTGTAATCTGAATCCCTTAATTAAAGGGAAAACTTGTGTAATTGATTGACAATCGATTTTCAAACTAATCTCTTACCTTATTTCTGCTTGCCTTCTATACTATAAAAGAGCACGACCCCTTTCTCACCAGGGACACACTTTCAACTCAACACTTTTACACTTCAGACTTCCCACCCACAATCTCAATTCTCTTCTAAACTCATCGTATTCTGACTACCTGTTTGCACTTTGGCTTTACAAGGCTACTGCTTTCTTCTTACTTGTTTCTTTAAGAATGGTATGTTCTAGTTTTAGCTTCATCATCATCCTAATATGTTTACTTCAACCTTTACATCCATGTCTTCTTTACTGTCTATGTGGAGTTAAATGTTTAACTGGTATGTTAATTTCGTTTTACATGTTTCTGCTATGAATCCCTGCACCCTTGTTTCCTTCTATGTGCTTTGAGTTGTAGTTCAGGACATGGCAATATGCAAGTTATTGTTCATGTTTGGACTTGATCCCTTAGGGGATCCTGACTCCCAAAACAGTGTGTTTTAATAGGTTTGTAAGGTGTGCTAGCACTTCTCATTGCTAGGTATGCCCACTAGCCTGTCCTTGCTTCCTTACCACTTCCCCTTTCCCCCTTTTCAAACTCTGCACATACACTCACTCTTAGCTTCTAAGTTCTTCCCCCCTCCTATGAGCCTTGCCTTGGGACCTTGAGTTCCCTCTGAACTTGGACACCTGAGGGCTGGCCCTTCCACACTGCACTATGACTTAATCCTGCACATTTGGGTGTGAGCACTGCCCAGAGTCCATTTGAGGCACTTAGGGTACTCTGACATATCCAAATGAGAGAAAGGTTTTGGATCCTGATCTATGGAGTTGGTTCATCACATATTTCAGACATGGAGTCTGAATTAGGCTCCACTTGATTGTACTGTTAATTTCTAACATAATTTTGCTTTTCTTGTTCATTCTGGGCTGTAATAATTTGTAATAACTATTAGAGGTGGCTAGTGAAAAGGGATGTGAATGACTGTATGCAAAAATGGGTAGATATCATGCCTATAGGTTTATTAATTTCTGCAGATACCATGCCTATTTCTGCATTCTCATCTTTAGATAACATGCCTATAGGTTTATTAATTTTTGCATCCACGTAGATATCCTGATTATAGGTTTACTTACAGAATTCTGCACTTGCATATAGACACCATGGCTATAGGAATTCCTGCATTATATAGACACCATGTCTATAGGTTTATGCACTCATATAGATACCATGTATTTAGGGTTTTCTGCACTTCTGCATTATATAGATACCATGTCTATAAGAAAGTTCTGCATCTCTCATATAGATTCCATGCTCGTAGTTAAATAGAAATTCAAATCCCGCATATGCATCCGTCACTAGACAAACCTGTCTATAGGATTTAAATAACTAACAACATTTGGATACCATGCCCATAGGATTTCTGCACTCTTGCTACGTCTGTAAAAATGTTTAAAATCAAAAATGCCTAGAAATCATGCCAGTAGGAACTATCAACCAAATCTGAACTGCCTCACT
The DNA here is from genome assembly GCF_000393655.2 of Nicotiana sylvestris. Classification (NCBI taxonomy): domain Eukaryota; kingdom Viridiplantae; phylum Streptophyta; class Magnoliopsida; order Solanales; family Solanaceae; genus Nicotiana; species Nicotiana sylvestris. The sequence continues at coordinate 44,818,507 of NC_091058.1, forward strand.
CGTTTTAAGTTTAATCTGTCAGTAGTAATGCATTATCAACTGCAGAACTTGTATTATTCTGTTAAAAACTGGCAACCTTTTTGTAATCCGTTTACTTTTTTATTTCTGAAACCAGTAGATGTCATGCCTATAGGTTTCGTCTAACACCTAGGCAAGCCTTAGGATAAAAGCTATAACTGCACCAGGTTTTGTTAATTACAACCAGCGGGTAGGCCAAATTCAGACTTCTTATCTGAAAATATGTGATAAATCAGCCTGCTTTAACTTATTAAGTTTGATTAGACCTTAATCAGTACATGCAAGACATGCTAAACTATATGCTTTTCTTTAATTTAAGGAGGTCTATTTGAGCCTTTCTATCTGTTTATGTGTATTACCAATACTTGCCACATATATGTTTTGATTGCCTCCTTAGAATTTTGTCCTTTTAAAACTATGAAACCTCATACCCCTTCCCTTTTAGGATTAGTAGTCCCAAGTACCTCCAAGACTGATAGGATTGGGGCGGGTAATAGCATGCAATAAGTAACGAAACCATTCCGCGCTTTAATACCTTAACGAGTTGGGAAAGGGTAGAAATGGATATGATGACCACGCGATAATGTCACGTGTAACCCCTCGTCAAGGAGCGATTACCGGACATTGTGTGGGGTGATCCATATTATTTATAAACCTAGGACCATCCCTTCCCTTTACTTGTTTATTACGTTATTTACCTTTCAGAGTTTCAAACCGTTTTTCTCAAATTTCAGCTTACCTTTCACTTCTTTAATTTTATCTATTTGCAACCATTATGTGAAAATCCCCTCATATTTGAAACTCTTACTTGCTTACTTAAGGTCACAATTATAGTATGGCCAGGAACCACACTAGTGGATCTTGAGGGGTGCCTAACACCTTCCCTTCGAGATAATTTCAAGCCCTTACCCAATATATGGTTTTTTAAATCAAACTCTTCTTAGTGTCCTAATGCACTTTAATCATTAGGTGGCGACTCTTCTCTTTTAATAACCGTTAAATGAGTTGTCAATGTCATGAACCCGATTTCACAAGAAAAAGGGGGCGCGACAGTTTCCATTTACGAATGTTGTGGTGTAAAATCTGACCCATATTTGCATAACCCGTCCAGCTCATCCGGATCTTAACGAGTTGGGGCAGTGATATTTTCTTACCGGATCAATTTGGGTTGTAACTCAAATTGACGTGAGAAATTAGTAGATAGCCACTTTTGGGCCAGCTATTACAATTTAGCCATATTTTAAATTAGTATTGACAAATAGTCACCCATTAATGAAAAAATACGAATTTGAAAAAAAAATAACCATATCTAAAATGATGTTATTCATGTGTTCTCGCCAAAGAATATGTGAGTTACACCATTTTGGGGTTAAATCAGAAGTATCTGATGTTTTCGAGTCAAAATCGGTAAGTCTTTTTTTTTCTTTCTTCGCTTTTTGTTTGTCTTTCTGCCCCGCCTTTTTTTTCTTCTTTATCTAGCATGCTTTGAGTGAAATCAGTGTCGAGTCTAGTTCCCCTTTGGGGACAGTTTGTTCCGTGTGTGTTTGCGTATTTGTTCCCATTTCTCTAGTTCTTCTTTTCAAAATCTTAGCCACTATCCTCTGTTTTCTTCTTGATTTTATGCTAATTTTTCTGATAAATAGTTTAGGATTAGATTGTTAATAAACTGGTAAATTAGTGTTACTTTCAAATTGGTACTTTAGCTTAAGGAAAAAACCATCATTTGTTAGTTCAGTACTGAGTTTTGAAATCGCAAATATTTTCTTTGTTTGCTTATCATTAATTTGATTGGGTTCTGAAAGTTCAGAGGCCCAAAGAAGAAGGGTTAGCCCAATTGGCAGGCCAGGGTTTGGGTCCTGGGTCAACTTGACCCGGGTTGGTTTTAAGTGTAATATTCAGGGGCTTGAGGGGTAATTTGGTTAGTCTGCTTAGGGGAACCTTGATATAACTGAAATGAAAGTTTCCTAGAAGCTGGAGTAGGGACTTAATAGGAAAATCTGATAGTTGAATAGGGATATCTAGGCTATAATGAAAATTCAAAAAGGGCTAAAGTGCAAAAACTAATTCCTAAGTGCTGCCCTACTTCCTTGCCTATAAAGGCACTCTACCTTATTATTCAAGGGAGAAATTTAGAGATAGAAAAATCAGAAAAAAACGGCTAGAAAATACTGAAAAAACTACTATTCCATTAAAATCTTATGCAATTTTTGAAATTTTTTCGGTTTCTGAAGGCTAATCTGATTCATCTGGGTTGGAATGTGGTTCGAATTGGGAGTTGGGGCTTGTTTATGTTGCTATTGATTTGTTACTACTGCTTCCTCTTAAGTTTCAAGCTAATTTCTGGCCTTTTGCTGATATTCAAGTATACATTTCTGCATTCCCCCTAAATGTAAGGCTTGATTTGGAATCAAAAATGGAAATCTGGAGCTTTGAGTTGTATTCACCATTAGTTGGTTCATAGATTAGCTTACTTGTTCACTTTGTTTTTTTAATCTAGCTTACTGCCCTTCAAACTATGGATATGTGATCAAGGACTGAGCTCTTCTGATATGATAGTTCGGTTGATGTCCATCTTAGTCTAGCCTTTTAAAATATAGTCATTTGTATTACTTATTTGTTTTAAGGTCAGTATTTGGACTTGTTTAAATGCAGTTGATTCGAGATTCCTTTTAAATATGTACTAAGTAAGGTTTCCAAGGATACTATGGTATGGATTTGAACCTTGCATGCAAGTTTAATGGATAGTTCAGTGCTATAACTTCTGGGTTTGATCTGTGTAGTGAGTTTCAATATTACTAAATATCTGTTTTCCTATAGCAAGGATCAGGGTGTGATCTAGTTTAAATTGGTTTTATGTTTAGCTTAGTTCTGCTTTCAGGATCTGAGTCCTGTATCACAGTCTTCTAGTGCATTGTCTTGTGGAATTCAAGTGAGGTATTTGTGTTCTTGAAGAATTATGATTCAAACAATGGATTTATGGTTCAACAAGTCGCAAAACTTGTTTAATTATGTGGGGTTTTCATTGGCATTGACAAGATCACAATTAGGATTTGAATTTCATGTAATATGTTGATGATTTAGCTTGTTCGAAATTGGGGTTGAATTCTTATTATTCCATGTTCAGTGTGTTTTTAGACAATAACGATCGTTTGGGGTTGCCCTTTAGGCAAATAGCTAGTCTAATATGATTGCTTCATCTTTATGGCAGGATTAGTTCAAAAAATGCATGAAAAGTGATCCTAGAAACTAAGTTTTTAAGTTAAGTGCTCTATTTTCTTCAACTCAAAATAAGCGTTTGTTTAATTTGATTTCCTGTTCCATGCTGGTATTAGTTAGTTATCACTCTTTGATCAACAAGTAATTTGGGGTATGAGATTGGGCCTAGCGCAGGCCCAGATGCGGATGTAATCAGATTCAGACCCTTTCCTCACCATGAATTAGGTTTTTTTGAGCCCAAAGCTCGACGACTTCTTAAGAGGGTCCGTCCAGCTCTGTGTTTTGAAATAATTTTCTTTGGGCTTGTGGATCTCTAATACGCTGCTTTTTAAGTCATCTCGCAAGGTAAAATCTTTAGCTCAAAATAATTAGAACCCTTTTAGCTTTCCTTAGTTAATTAGTGGGGGCGAGCTATACTAGATAACATAAATAGTTTATGGCCCTCCACATGTAATTTGAAATCCCTTTAAAATTAGAATTGAGGTGTTCCATGCCAAATAGAATCTTTAACTGCATGGCCCTCACTTAATTAATCTTGTTTATCCTTAGAATCGAGGCGTGCCATTTAGTTAAATTTCCATGGCCCTCGCCAAATTGAAAGTGCATAGTTGCTTTAGGTGCGCTATTTAAAAACTACCTTCCTAAAATCGGGTATGCATTTCATGTGACCTAAATCCAAATCTTAACAACGTTAAATAAAATATGTCACGGATCGCGGGTGCATTTCATGTGGCGTGATCCAAAGACACATTTTAGATGACATTGAAAACTTCCTTAAAATAATTAAAGCGGTTTAAAATTAAAATGCACATAGGTTTAAAAGTGTTTTAAAATCAGATAATAGACAAATTATAACAGTTGAGCGACCGTGCTAAAACCACGGAATCCGGAAATGCCTAACACCTTCTCCCGAGTTAACAAAATTCCTTACCTGGATTTCTGGTTCGCGGACTGTAATATAGAGTCAATCTATTTATCGATTCGGGATTTGAACCGGTGACTTGGGACACCATAAATTATCCCAAGTGGCGACTCTGAATTTTTAATAAATAAATAATCATGTTTCGATTGTCACTTAAATTGGAAAAACTCACTTATATACTCCTTTAGGGGGTGTAGGTAAAACGTAGGTGTGACAATGACCATGCGATAATGTCACGTATAACCCCTTGTCGAGGAGCGATTACCGAACATTGTGTGGGGTGATCCATATTATTTATAAACCTAGGACCCCCCCTTCCCTTTACTTGTTTTTTACGTTGTTTACCTTTCAGAGTTTCAAACCGTTTTTCTCAAATTTCAGCTTGCCTTTCACTTCTTTAATTTTATCTATTTGCAACAATTATGTGAAAATCCCCTCATATTTGAAACTCTTACTTGCTTACTTAAGGTCACAATTATAGTATGGTCGGGAACCACACTAGTGGATCCTGAGGGGTGCCTAACAGCTTCCCTTCGGGATAATTTCAAGCTCTTACCCAATCTTAGGTTTTCTAAATCAAAATCTTCCTAGTGTCCTAATGCACTTTAATCATTAGGTGGCGACTTTTCTCTTTTAATAACCGTTAAAAGAGTTGTCAATGTCATGAACCCGATTTTACGAGAAAAAGGGGGCGTGACAGCATGACGACTCTACTGGGGACACTGTAGGCTTTTACCATTTCATACTATTTGTGACTTTACGTTTCTTTACGTGTCTTCTTTTAATGACTTTAAGCTTTTAATTCTTTCTTCTACTATGAAACTGACTTGTCTCTTTGTTTCTTTCTTTTCTTTTAACGCTTTCCTTTACCTCTTTCTTTTAATACTGTTGTAAATTCTGAGGAATTGTTGTAATTATTACTGTATGAACATGCAAATACGTGACAACTTGTTTGATTATTGTAACTGCATATTCAACATTATATTCCACTCATGCCAAACAAAATACCATAGCAACGCTTATAATGAGTGCTTGCGCCCTTCCGATATTATCACCTCCTAAATCCGGCAAAGGCATATTTGCGGTAAAATCAGTCATTCAACGGTGTAGTCGACGGTTCCGTGCCTTTCCCTCTTGAGTTGTCCGCTCAAGGGTACCAGTCTAATACCCCATAGAAACCTTTACTCTGTTTAACTGTGCATGCATCATAGTCAAACCTAGCCGAGTCAGTTATGTTTTCCGCATAATGACTCTTTAAGATAGCCTTGTCCAAAGTCCACTGGGTTTTCCCAAAACCCAAGTGGACACTACCATGTTTTATGCATTTATTTGGAGAACTAAATGCTTTATGCTAATTTTTGGTATTAAATAGTCGAGTCTGGTGGGGGTAAGGGCCTAACCCTTTTGTCTTGCAAAAACATGAGGCACGAGGTCCCCAGTTTCGGTATGGTTAGCACACCCTCATTCTTGCTAGACTGGTGGAGGAGTTTTCCATCAAATGACCAAATCATAGAGTGGAAAGAGAGGGCCGCCAAAGCTAGCGAAAAGTTGGAATATCTGGAGTACAGTCTTCTGGAATTGGAAGGGAAAGTGAGGAAGAGAGTCACTGACTGCCAGAGCGCTGAAGGAAACGAAGGAGAACACATGGCAAAGTCATTTATACTGGTGAACCTACGTGAGCTGGAGGATTTGGTTAACGAGAGCATTCAACCTGAGAAAGGTCCTGCGGGGACCAAATAGATAGGAATCTTTTCTTTTTGCTTTAAGAAATGTAATAAGGCCAATGACCATTAGTGACATTTTATTCCTTGTTATTTAGTGTTGTTTTGGAATTCGTATTTTTTTTATCAATAAAATGAGGCATTTAGCATTCTAAGTTCTCCAAATAAACTTGTCGCTAGGCCTACCTTGGGCACAACGAGGCTCCCAAATTAGGACAGGATTTACATTCTTGCATTATATGTTTAAATATCGCAATATTCCTTTTCATAATCCTCACTAACTTGTTACCTTTTGTTTTTACTTTTTGTTTTATTCTCCTCCCCCGAAGGTTAGTTCGTGCACTCTGGCATCATCATCCTACTCCACAAGATCCAAGTGCCTTCCACCCACTCCTCCTCATAGTCCCGTCAGAAGCAGGAACAAAGGAAAGATGGAAGATTTGAACAACACCAGAAAGGAAAACTCAACTGAACGGGTAGAAATCACTCAGGGTACTCAGGCCTCATGCCGGATCCCTAGTAGGAACGCTTATCTGCATCATGTGCATTTGACTTCAGAGACTCAACACAGGGGTTGGGTCTGTCTAGGACAGGTGTACCCAAAATGAAAAAGACCATCCTGATGCATCCTACTTTTCACCTGTGAATTCATTTGCTTCGGATTTGCATGTTGACCGGCTTATAGGGGAAAAGTTGAGAGAAGGAAAGTCAATGTGAGGGCTAAGAGAGATAATTGCTTGCTTTTGAAAAACCATCTTCCCTTTTGCAAAAATAGCCCAAAAAGAACAAAAATTTCATTTTTATTGTAAATAAGTAAGGTGATGCCATTCTTGTCAAAAATAGCCGAATGTCCCCAAAAGGGCGCCGGAAGGCTGTTTTTGCAAGAACATCTGCCTTTAGTCATTTTGCAAGGTTTTGGCCGATTAGCGAACACAGCCTTAAGATCTTCTTCCTTGAAGTGCCGAAAGGCCGTATTGGCAAAGTCGGATATTTTTATGAAAATTTTGAAAATAGTGATAAATTTTTGAGTCAAAATGAGTCTTAATTTTTCTCCTAATTAAAATCACCCTAATAAATATGCAGGATGAGCACAGATGAAAATGAACCCTTTTCAGCTCTTAAAGAAATCCCCTTATAGCTCCACATGTGGTGGAACGATTTAGGGAAAGACAATAGAGAAACTGTGGTCAAAGTTTTGGGTGGCCTTACCGGACTTTTGAACATCAAGACAAGATTGGACGTGATTGAAGCCCTGATACCTTTTTGGGATCCGATTCGCAATGTGTTCCGCTTTTCTGACTTTGAGCTCACACCCACGCTAGAGGAAATTGCGGGTTACGCCGGCCTTAGTGGAAACCTTAGAAGTCTTTACCCTGTGTCGCCAAGACCAGTATCTCCACACAAATTTCTCAACATGCTGAGTATTAGCGGGGACGTTCAGGATGGGAGTTTGCCTGAAGGGTATTGCACTTTCTAGTTCTTATATCATCGCTACGGTAACCCCACAGACTTCGAAGCACCTAACACTAGTTTGACTCATGCCGGAAATAAAGATAAGTGGGAGGCAAGGCAAGGTTTAGTTTTTATAGTAGCATTCTTGGGTACTATAATTTGTCCACGAGACGATGGCAACATAGAATTAGGCCTCGTGGGAATGGTTGATGTTGCAATCAAGAGAGCTAATGGTACCTTGGTTCCCCTAATTTTGTTTGAGATTTATCGAGCTTTTACCATTTGTCGGTAAGGGGAAAAGTTCTTCCAAGGCTGCAACTTATTACTACAATTGTGGATGCAAGAGCATCTTTGTCACCATGTTGGATATATGAACCACGACTTGACCGGTTTGAAAAGCATCGAAGAATTTGAAAATCGAATGGTGGGTATTGCCTTCCTCGAGGGTACTGAGGCTTGGTTTGCACTCTTGAGTTATTTGATTGCCGATAAAATTGAGTGGGCATTTAGATGGCTTCCTGTTACCGAAGTAGTGTACATGTCAGCTGAAGTGTATTATCTTCTCCTTATGGGCATCCGGAGCATCCAACCATATACTCCTCACAGGGTGTGACGTCGGCTGGGCAGATATCATACCATCCCACACGATGAGGACTTGAGTCGGTAGGTTATTGAGTTGGAACCAAAAGCCGCTTTCCCAGAAGAAAGGGTGCATCTGATTTGGCATTAGTGCGGGTTTTTAGAGCCTAAGACTCAAGTACGAGATCTATCCAGAGGCGAGTTGGAGCCTAGTTACATTGCTTGGTACGGTAAAAGATCTCAAGTCCATCAAGAGCCCGAACGGCCCGCAAAGAGACCCCATGTCCAACAATTCACCGATAGAGCACAGGTGCAATGAGACTGGTTTGCCAAGGAGAATGAGTATAGGGCCACAATAGGAATGCTAGAAAAGCAAGTCAGGTATCTTCAGTTTGAGAATGGTTTGCAGGTCGCCGCAGATAAGGGCGAGAAAAGAAAGTTAGCCAAAGAAAATGAAGCTCTTCGAGACCAGATTCGAGAAATGAAAATAGTAGCCGAAAACCCCGCCAGAAGCGCGAAAGATGGAAAGCTCATAGATAACCTTAGGCAAAAGGTGAGTGAATATGGTTTTGATCTGAACAAAGCAGAGGGTGAACTAGCCAGGGCTCAAACAAAATTAGCTAAGAATGTGTAAGAACGAGCACGCCTGGTTAAACAGTTAAAAGAGAAATACGACAATGAGGTTGTGGGGTTGAAGAAAAGGGTTATCACCGTTGAGAACAAAATGATCAAGTAGGCGAAAGACTTTAAGGATGAAAGAAAACACTGTTATACATCAATGGCACAATTAGAAAGAGATTTGCAAAAACTTCAAGAATCATGTAGCCGAACAAACTTTGGAACCCAGGGCCAGCAGATTGGGCAGTTGTTGCAAGAAAAGGGTGTCATAAGAGAGAGAGTTAGAAAGATCGTCATCTACATCGCGATGAAGTGCAATAGTTGTGAGGATATGACTAGATCCATGTTCTTTTCCACTGTGATGACCTTTGTCCGCCAGATAATGGAAGATCTTTACCACCTCCAAGGGGATTTAGCGCATAGGCCCGTGGCGAGACCGAATGACGTCCCACGGGCCCCATGAGCATTTGAGGCATTGATGTATTCATGATTTTTACTCGAGTCTGTATTTTCTTTCCGTTGGAGTCTGTTAGTTTGTTTTCGAGTCTGTGTTTTCATCTTGCTGTTGGAGTCTGTTAGTTTCCTTTTCAAGTCTGTTAGTTTTTGAGTCGTGGTAATCAAAACGTTCATTTTATGAAAAATTTGAAAATCCAAAAATATTTTTATTTATTTTTACACTTATCCCCCAGAACTACGCGAAGATCTAATTCATGCAGGGTCATAATACGTAGGCAATCTCCATAGGATTCGATAATAACCAAAAAGAAGAAGAGAGAGAAAATAAAAAAAAAGAGGGAAAGAGAGAGGAAAACAAGAGAGAAAAGAAAAAGAAAAAAGAGGGAGAGAAAACAAGAAGCTGTGCGGAGAAAACAATGGCAAAACAAGAGAGAAAAATGAGAGGATAAAGAATAACGAGAAATTGAGCAAAGAAAGGCGGGATTGAAAAAAAAAAAGAAAAAACAAGAGAGAGAGGAAGAAGTTGCAAATGGAAATTAGGGAAAGCTGGGATAAAGCAAGCAACCAATCAAATGCATAATAGAAATGGTTAACTGCTTAGGTGCATTGCATCCCCAAGGTGCGGTTGTCTATCTGTTAAATGCCCTAACGCTAACGGGATGACCCCATTTTGTTCCTTTTGATATCTTCATAGCAGAAAGGTGGTTGGTTTGTGGTTCTCGAAGTAGTAACTCCTCTCCACAACATAAGGGCAAAAGAAAATGGTAGACAACAACAAAATTGGGTTGGTTGATACCGGTACCCGAAAGTAGATAGTTGAACAGGACACTGGTTTGGCTGATGAGGTAAGGATGTTAAGAAAACACATGATGGACATGTATTAGGCCTGGATAACTGGGAAGGCACCACCCCCGCCACCACCTAGCTTCTTAGATGGTACCCTTACCCAAACTCCGGTCATGGTGCCAGATGATCCTCCATACTCTCCAGATCCACCCGTTTATCACAGCTTTCCCAACTACCCTAGTAGCTCCATCACTCGTCCTCCAACTATCTTTTCCAAAAAGTGACCTCCTGTCACATCCGCTATTCCCAACAATGAATACCCACTCAAAGCTCGTGGTTCCCAATATTATCCCTCAAAGGTTGCCCATAAGGTTTCTGACTTATACGAGAAGAGCCCTCGGGATGAGCTTCATGCTGGAAATGAAAAGGTTATAGGAAAAGTAGGGCGAGATGAGATATCCATGAAGCTGAAAAGCGTAGAACAATCCTTAAAGAACATGCAAGGGATGGGAGACCAGGTTAACATGTCTTACAAAGAATTGTGTATGTTCCCCGACGTTCGTTTGCCCGCGGGGTTTAAAGTGCCAAAGTTTAACTTGTATGATGAGGGTGGAGATCCGGTAGCCCATCTGAGGGGTTATTGTAGTGAAATGAGAAGTGTTGGCGAGAAAGATGATTTGTTGATGGCGTATTTAAGTGAGAGCTTGACTGGGGAAACTTTGGAATGGTATAATCGTCAAGATGTTGGTAAGTGGCCTACATTGGGTGACATGGCTCAAGATTTTGTTCGGTACTTTTAATACAAATCAGGTGTTACCCCAGACCTATACTCCCTATCTAAAATGGAAAAGAAGCCAGAGGAAAGCTTTAGGGAGTTTGGGCTCAGATGGAGGGAGTAAGCTGCTTGAGTCAATACCCTGATTGGTGAAGAAGAAATGGTTGAGCTTTTCATACAAGCCCAGGGGCCCACCTATTTCAGTCATTTAATCCCAGCCTTGGGAAAGCCTTTCAATGATGTGTTAAAAAAGGGGAGCTAGTAGAAGAGGGAATCAAGTCAAGCAAAATCATGAGTTGTTCGAAAGACATTCAGAACATCCCAGTAAGCTTGGGTGCAAGAAAGTGAAATTAAAAAGATGATCCGATGGGCCTTCCGGCTCAACACTTCCAGCCTCGACATCGTCCCCGTGGATATCCTTGTACACCAGATGACCCTCCCCAATGCTACTTCTCTCCACAAAACTCCCAAAGTCGTACATCACTTTCCCAGTACCCAGCTCCACAAAATGCCTATCCACCCCCACGAGCCTATCGAAACACCCCTGGATCGGGTTTCCAGCCCAATCAAGCATTTAAAATCGAGATGTTGCGGAAGAAGAAAACCTTCACTACATTGGGAGAGTCATATGCCAGTCTATTCCAGAGGCTAAGGAAATTGGACATGTTGAAGCCGATCCAGATAAAAATGCCAAACCCTCTTCCAAAGAAGCTTGATTTTTCTCAAAGGTGCGCATATTGCTCAGATGCCCCGGGGCATGACAAAGAGAAGTGTTGGAATTTGAAGAACACGATTCAGAAGTTTATTGATGCAGGCGACATTATCATGCAAAATCCAGATGCAGCAGACACTAGCCAGAGTCCGTCACCTGTGCATAATAAGACGCATATGGTGGGTATGATTTATTTTGAAAAGGAATGTGAGAATTCTTATGAGATCCTTGGAGGTCCACATGCTACGAAGCTTTCAGTGGTATCAGAGGTTGATCATAAGAACGAGCAGGCAAAGGGAACCCAAAGGCAATCTGTTAAGAACAATGTGATGGAGACTTGTGAAGGTCCTAGTATTGTTGATACAGAAGTCAGTGGCTAAGATGTTGAGTTCGATGATTGGAAAGATGCTCTTTTCTTGGTTAGCCAGGGAGGAGTTTTGGTGGTTTATTTTGTTGTCATTTCTGCTGTCCGGGTTATTTCAGGGTTGTAATCCGGATATTGTCTTGTGACTCAAACCCTTCTATCTTTTTATTTTGCCTAGTTTGTTTAGTCATAGTAGCCAGTTTAGTGTTGTCTAGGTTTGTTCTAGGTTTGTAACCCCAGTTTAGTTTGTTTGTTTTGTTGTCCAAACCCTTTCACCATCTGTCTAATGCAATTTTCTGTTTTCTGTGATTTCTAGTTGTTTTCGTTTAGTTCTCTTTTTTTATAGTTCTTTTCATGTTGACTCTAGTGACATGACATGCACGCGTAATTCTCAGCCTGGTTTTAAAAGTTAGTTTAATCACGAAGCAATGAAACAATGCTGAAGATGTAGGGACATTTGAGGGAAATAAGTAAAGGCATTTTGAGATCACTTCAAGCCCGAATTGTGTGAAACTGGGGCAGATAGAACATAAAGAAACCCTATTGAAATGCATCATGCCGCATCGGATTGAAGCTAAAGGCAAGTTTGCCCAAATTGACAGGAGTCGTTCGTGGTAATGAGAGTGAGAGTGTTGTCCAATGGTGCTTTGTACTTAACAGATGTAGAAGGCATTTAGTGTGGATATGACTATCAATTCTGATGCAGTCAAAAGATATTATGTGTGATTTCTTTGGTTTGTTTAATTGTGCCGTTTGCATCTGGCGTGCTTTGAAGATTGGAATGACGAAGGCATTTTGTTCTGCTATCTGAACACTTTATCCTTTGTTACCCCTTTTGAGAGAAAGAACAAAATGAGAGAGGCTTGATGGTGAAAACCCTTCGGGCACTACAAGTCGAATAAGGATTATGAATCAGATTGGATAATCGGAGCATTGAAACCCAGTTTCACGGTTTAGGGGTATAACAGGAGTTGAACATCAGACTTGCTCAATAGAATAGGCCATAGGTGCATGTCATGGTCATTAGAGTTGGTATCCACACCTGATAGGTTTCTACTTTGTAGTTTTCTTGTTAGGAATCATCTCTTTCCTTCATCCTTTACTCTGTTCCTTTTGTCTTGTTTACTTCCTCTTCTTGAGTCTGTTTGGTCAAAAGAAGTGAGAAATGACTTCAATATTTTCCACCAGCTTTCCAATTGCACAAAACGGGATCTGGCCAGCACATCAAAGTGGCATAAGTTAGGGAAGAACAATGTGCGCACTGAGTTGGTAACAATCAATATGCTTTGGGATTCATGTGAAATACAAAGGTTTGGTATATATCAATTCATGAACAATGCAACAGATGGAGGGTGTAGAGTGAACGGATCAAAGGTATTTTCTATGATAAGGATGCCAAAGAAAGTGGTTAGCAAGATCTTCGAGTGGAAATCAAAGTTATCATGGGAAGTGGAGGAGCAATCGCCCTCAAAGTCAAGGCCACAAACCAACCACCGCATTTTAAACTGACAAGATTTTTCTTTGATTGAAACAAGGGCAGAAAATTTCGTTTGTTTCGGAGAAACCCTCTGTAAGGAAAAGCAAGCACCAGACAAGTTTGACCATAAATTTTCAAGACCCTCCTGAAAAATGGGACCTAGTTTAACAGTCAAAACAATCATGAGTAGCATAATCTAGCATAAATGTACCCCAAAGAAATATAAGTTAGGCTTCAAAGTTTGCATGTTTAAGATAGGATTCAATTAGGAGTTTTCAGGACCCTCCTGGATAATGGGATGTAGTTTTAAAACTTGCTTGGATAACAAGACTTAGCATAAGACATACCTTCAGAAGACATAATTTAGCTTTAAAATTGTCATTTAAATAGGAGTTGTCACGACCCTCCTAGATAATGAGATCTAGCTTTCAAATTCTTGATAATGTTTGGTAACATGATTCACTTTAACACTCACAGATGTGCCCAGCTACCAAACTGGGGCAGAAAATTTTCTTTGTTTTGTCTATTTTTGTTGAAATCAGGCACCCACTTGGAGTACAGGGAGAAGCAGTTTGAGTTCAGCAATCAGGCGCCCACCTGGAGAGCACGGGAATACAATTCAAGTTCAGCAGTCAGGCTCCCACCTGGAGAGCACAGGAATACAATTCAAGTTCAGCAGTCAGGCGCCCACCTGGAGAGCACAGGAATACAGTTCAAGTTTAGCAGTCAGGCTCCCACCTGGAGAGCATGGGAATACAGTTCAAGTTCAGCAGTCAGGCGCCCACCTGGAAAGCAAGGGAATATGGTACAAGTTCAGCAGTCAGGCGCCCACCTGAAGAGTATGGGAATACGGTTCAAGTTCAGCAGTCAGGCGCCCACCTAGAGAGCACGGGAATACAGTTCAAGTTCAGCAGTCGGGCATCCACCTGGAGAAAGGGAAAGCATCTCATAGTACAATTCTAGTTCATCAATCAGGCGTCCACCTGGAGAAAAGGGAAAACATCTCAGATTACAATTCAAGTCGGCAACAAAGGGATTTCGCTGGGAGAATACAAGTCAACAAGGCAACAAGAACCACAAGAGCTAGATAGGATTTTTGTAATGCATAAATCATAGTCTAGTCTAGATTCTTTTTATTTTGACATGGTGTAGTAAGGAGTTCAGTAAGCAGTAGCAGCAGCAACAACAGTGGAATCCCAGCTACCAAAACTTCTCGAACTATACTGACCTGATTCCTTTATAGTCAAGGATATGTAGGCAACCTCGGAAGCAGGGTGTGGTCAATTTTTTCAAAAATGCTTCCCACGGAGAATTTAGCGGGCAAAAATCGCTCGTATACGCTCACTTTATCTTTGCACGAAAACTCTTCATGTTTCCGAGCAAAGAGGGGCAGCACTGAGCACGTGATTTTTGCCCTATATGAATGACTCCCACAAATTCAAAACAAAATAATTTTTTTTTTCCATTATTTGCAATTTTGTAGCATTTTCTGTTAATTGTTTGCATTTGTCTATGCATGTTTATTTTGTTTAATTAATAAAAAATACAAAAAAAATGTACTGCATTTTTGCATTCAGGATTTAATCCCATATTTTAGGATTAATTAATTAATTAGTTGTTTTAAAAATGAAAAAATCATGAAAAATAGTTTATGTTGCACTTTTTATTTTAATTTTGGAATATTGGTAGTTTTCCCTTTTAATTTAGATCTCAATTAATTGTGATAATAATTATTTAGAATTAATTAGTATTTTTGATAAGCTAATTTGGTTTTATAATTTAATTTAGGATTTTAGTTTCAATTTTTGAAAAAAAAAACAAAAAGAAAAAAAGAAGAAAACAAAAATGAAATTAGAAAAAAGAAAGAAAGAAAAAGAGAAAAAAAAAAGAAGAGTAAAAACTGTTTGGGCCTCTCTAATTCTATTCAGCCCAAATGATTTCCCTTCCCAAAACCCGACCAAACCCGACCCAAAACCCGTTCCCAAACTACTTGGTCCCCCTTACTATCCAAACGGGCCCCGTTTTGTGTTGAGTGAATCTCAACCGTTGATCTCCCCTCATCCGACGGTCGGGAACTAGGGTGGGGGTTAGTATAAGAGTGTCTGAATTAAGCCCCCCCCCATTCCATCTTCCCCATTCCCGTTTCCCTCTTTCAGAGACCAACCTCCCCAAACCCTAATAGCCGCTTTGATTCACCACCCCCAAACCCGGCGGCGCCACCCCCTTTCTCCACCAAAATCATACCCCAAAACCCCCTTACTCCCCTCTTCCTAAATCCTCACTCCACTCCTCTCGAATAGGGCTAGAACCTCTCGAATCTTAGAATTAGGGTTCGAGCCTTAGAGTTCAAAGTCAACTTCGGTCATGCAATCCCTCCATGTTTCTCTGAGTGTTCAGAGCCTGGTTGATCTCAAAATGATGTTATTTGTGTGTTCTCGCCAAAGAATATTCGAGTTACACAATTTTGGGGTTAAATCAGAAGTATCCGATGTTTTCGAGTCTAAATCGGCAAGTCTTTTTTTTCTTTCTTCGTTTTTGTTTGTCTTTCTGCCCCACCTTTTCTTTTCTTCTTTATCTAGCATGCTTTGAGTGAAATCAGTGTCGAGTCTAGTTCCCCTTTGGGGACAGTTTGTTCCGTGTGTGTTTGCGTATTTGTTCCCATTTCTCCGGTCCTTCTTTTCAAAATCTTAGCCAATATCCTCTGTTTTCTTCTTGATTTTATGCTATTTTATCCGATAAATAGTTTAGGATTAGATTGTTAACAAACTGTTAAATTAGTGTTACTTTCAAATTGGTATTTTAGCTTAAGGAAAAAACCATCATTTGTTAGTTCAGTTCTGAGTTTTGAAATCACAAATATTTCCTTTGTTTGCTTATCATTAATTTGATTGGGTTCTGAAAGTTCAGAGGCCCAAAGAAGAAGGGTTAGCCCAATTAGCAGGCCAGGGTTTGGGTCCTGGGTCAACTTGACCCGAGTTGGTTTTAAGAGTAATATTCAGGGGCTTGAGGGGTAATTTGGGTAGTCTGCTTAGGGGAATCTTGGTATAACTGAAATGGAAGTTTCCTAGAAGCTGAGGTAGGGACTTAATAGGAAAATCTGATAGTTGAATAGGTATATCTAGGCTATAATTAAAATTCAAAAAGGGCTAAAGTGCAAAAACTAATTCCTAAGTACTGCCCTACTTCCTTGCCTATAAAGGTACTCTACCTTGTTATTCAAGGGAGAAATTCAGAGATAGAAAAATCAGAAAAAAATGGCTAGAAAATACTGAAAAAACTACTATTCCATTAAAATCTTCTACAATTCTTGAAGTTTTTTCGGTTTCTGAAGGCTAATCTGATTCATCTGGGTTGGAATGTGGTTCGAATTGGGAGTTGGGGCTTGTTTCTGTTGCTATTGATTTGTTATTGCTGCTTCCTCTTAAGTGTCAAGCTAATTTCTAGCCTTTTGCTGATATTCAGGTATACATTTCTGCATTCTCCCTAAATGTAAGGCTTTATTTGGAATAAAAAATGGAAATCTGGAGCTTTGAGTTGTATTCACCATTAGTTGGTTCATAGATTAGCTTACTTGTTCACTTTGTTTTTTTAATCTAGCTTACTGCCCTTCAAACTATGGATATGTGATCAAGGACTGAGCTCTTATGATATGGTAGTTCGGTTGATGTCCATCTTAGTCTAGCCTTTTAAAATATAGTCATTTGTATTACTTATTTGTTTTAAGGTCAGTATTTGGACTTGTTTAAATGCAGTTGATTCGAGATTCCTTTTAAATATGTACTAAGTAAGGTTTCCAAGGATACTATGGTATGGATTTGAACCTTGCATGCTAGTTGAATGGATACTTCAGAGCTATAACTTTTGAGTTTGATCTGTGTAGTGAGTCTCAATATTACTAAATATCTGCTTTCCTATAGAAAGGATCAAGGTGTGATCTAGTTTAAATTGGTTTTATGTTTAGCTTTGTTCTGCTTTCAGGATCTGAGTCTTGTATCACAGTCTTCTAGTGCATTGTCTTGGGGAATTCAAGTGAGGTATTTGTGTTCTTGAAGAATTATGATTCAAACAATGGATTTATGGTTCAACAAGTCGCAAAACTTGTTTAATTATGTGGGGTTTTCATTGGCATTGACAAGATCACAATTAGGATTTGAATTTCATGTAATATGTTGATGATTTAGCTTGTTCGAAATTGGGGTTGAATTCTTATTATTCCATGTTCAGTGTGTTTTTTTAGACAATAACGATCGCTTGGGGTTGCCCTTTAGGCAAATAGCTAGTCTAATAAGATTGCTTCATCTTCATGGCAGGATTAGTTCAAAAAATGCATGAAAAGTGATCCTGGAAACTAAGTTTTTAAGTCATGCGCTCTGTTTTCTTCAACTCAAAATAAGCGTTTGTTTAATTTGATTCCCTGTTCCATGCTGGTATTAGTTAGTTTGCACTCTTTGATCAATAAGTAATTTGGGGTATGAGATTGGGCCTAACGCAGGACCAGATGAGGATGTTATCAGATTTAGACCCTTTCCTCACCATGAATTGGGTTCTTTTGAGCCCAAAGCTCGATGACTTCTTAAGAGGGTCCGTCCAGCTGTGTGTTTTGAAGTAATTTTCTTTGGGCTTGTGGATCTCTAGTACGCTGCTTTTTAAGTCATCTCGCAAGGTAAAATCTTTAGCTCAAAATAATTAGAACCCTTTTAGCTTTCCTTAGTTAATAGATAACATAAATAGTTTATGGCCCTCCACATGTAATTTGAAATCCCTTTTAAATTAGAATTGAGATGCGCCATGCCAAATAGAATCTTTAACTGCATGGCCCTCGCTTGATTTATCTTGTTTATCCTTAGAATCGAGGCGTGCCATTTAGTTAAATTTCCATGGCCCTCGCCAAATTGAAAGTGCGTAGTTGCTTTAGGCCCGCTATTTAAAAATTACCTTCCTAAAATCGAGCGTGCATTTCATGTGACCCAAATACAAATCCTAACAACGTTAAATAAAATATGTCGCGGATCGCGGGTGCATTTCATGTGGCGTGATCCAAAGACACGTTTTAGATGACGTTGAAAACTTTCTTAAAATAATTAAAGCGATTTAAAGTTAAAATGCACATAGGTTTAAAAGTGTTTTAAAAATCAGATAATAGGCCAATTATAACAGTTGAGAGACCGTGCTAAAACCACAGAATCTGGGAATGCCTAACACCTTCTCCCGAGTTAACAAAATTCCTTACCCAGATTTCCGGTTCGCGGATTGTAATACAGAGTCAATCTTTTCCTCGATTAGGGATTTGAACCGGTGACTTGGGACACCATAAATTATCCCAAGTGGCGACTCTAAATTTTTAATAAATAAATAATCCCGTTTTGATTGTCACTTAAATTTGAAAAACTCCCTTATATACCCCTTTACTAGGGTGTAGGTAAAAAGGAGGTGTGACAATGACCACACGACAATGTCACGTGTAACCCCTCGTCGAGGACCTATTACCGGACATTGTGTAGGGTGATCCATATTATTTATAAACCTAGGACCCCCCCTTCCCTTTACTTGTTTATTACGTTGTTTACCTTTCAGAGTTTCAAACCGTTTTTCACAAATTTCAGCTTGCCTTTCACTTCTTTAATTTTATCTATTTGCAACCATTATGTGAAAATCCCCTCATATTTGAAACTCTTACTTGCTTACTTAAGGTCACAATTATAGTATGGCCGGAAACCACACTAGTGGATCCTGAGGGGTACCTAACACCTTTCCTTCAAAATAATTTCAAGATCTTACCCAATCTCAGGTTTTCTAAATCAAACTCTTCTTAGTGTCCTAATGCACTTTAATCATTAGGTGTCGACTCTTCTGTTTTAATAACCGTTAAATGAGTTGTCAATGTCATGAACCCGATTTCGCGAGAAAAAGGGGGCGCGACATCATGGCGACTTTGCTGGGGACACTGTAGGCTTTTACCATTTCATGCTATTTGTGACCTTACGTTTATTTACGTGTCTTCTTTTAATGTCTTTAAGCATTTAATTCTTTATTCTACTACAAAACTGACTTGACTTTTTGTTTCTTTCTTTTCTTTTAACGCTTTCCTTTACCGCTTTCCTTTAATACTGTTGTAAATTCTGAGGAATTGTTGTAATTATTACTTTATGAACGTGCAAATACGTGACAACTTGTTTGATTATTGTAACTGCATATTCAACATCGTATTCCACTCGTGTGAAACAAAATACCATAGCAACGCTTATAATGAGTGTTTGCACCCTTCCGATATTATCACCCCCTAAATTCGTCGATCAACGGTGTAGTCGAGGTTCCGTGCCTTTCCCTCTTGAGTTGTCTGCTCAAGGGTACCATTCTAATACCCCATAGAAACCTTTACTCTGTTTAACTGTGCATGCATTATGGTCAAACCTAGCCGAGTCAGTTATGTTGTCCGCATAATGACTCTTTAAGATAGCCTTGTCCAATGTCCACCGGGTTTTCCCAAACCCCAAACGGACACTACCACGTTTTGTGCATTTATTTGGAGAACTAAATGCTTTATGCTAATTGTTGGTATTAAATAGTCGAGTCTGGTGGGGGTAAGGGACGAACCCTTTTGTCTTGCAGAAACATGTGGTACGAGGTCCCCAGCTTCGGTATGGTTAGCATACCCTCACTCTTGATGGACTGGTGGAGGTGTCTTCCATCAAATGACCAAATCAACGAGTGAAAAGAGAGGGCCACCAAAGCTAGAGAAAAGTTGGAATATCTGGAGTACAATCTGCTGGAATTGGAAGGGAAAGTGAGGAAGAGAGTCACAGATGCCAGAGCGCTAAAGGAAATGAAGGAGAACACATGGCAAAGGTATTTCTACTGGTGAACCTACGCGAGCTGGAGTATTTGATTAACAAGAGCATTCAACCCGAGGAAGGTCCTTAGGGGACCAAATAGATAGGAATCTTTTCTTTTTGCTTTAAGAAATGTAATATGGCTATTGACCACTAGTGATATTTTATTCCTTGTTATTTAGTATCATTTTGGGATTCGTCTTTGTCACACCTCCTTTTTACGCGCCCGAGAGGGTGCAAGGGAGTTTTTCCAATTAAAGGACAATCGAAATGGGATTGGTTTATTAATTTCAGAGTCGCCACTTGGGAGATTTAGGGTGTCCCAAGTCACCAATTTTAATCCCGAATCGAGGAAAAGAATGACTCCATATTACAGTCTGCGCACCAGAAATCCGGATAAGGAATTCTGTTAACCCGGGAGAAGGTGTTAGGCATTCCCGAGTTCCGTGGTTCTAGCACGGTCGCTCAACTGTCATATTCGGCTTATTTATCTGATTTTAAATACCATTATGAACCAATGTGCCAATTTTAACTTTTTACCGCTTTATTGTTATTATTTCAAAAGGATGTGAACATCGCTTAAAACATGTCCTTGGACTGCGTCACATGAAATGCACCCACAATCTGGAACATATTTTATTTGATGTTTTGGGATTTGGATCTGGGTCGCATGAAATGCACACCCCAAGTTTTAAGAAAGTAGATTATTAAACACGCACCTAAAGAGACTATCGTGTTATTATTTTAGGAAGGGCCGTGAAATTTGCTAAACGGCCCGTCCCGGAATCTAAGTATTTAATATATACATTTAGAGGGCCCCGCAGCTTCTACATTTTTGTTTGTCGAGGCTCGTCTCATTTTTATTTTAAAAGGATAAACCTATAATGACTATATTTCCTATTAAGTTCGTCTCTAAAATAAAAGAAAATCTCTTAATTATTTACATGCTTGCAGATTATTTACAGCAGGATCCGAAATGCTTTTACAGAATAAGGAAACATGACCATGCATACGGACAGCTGATCGAATATTATGGGCCCAAATCCAGCTCATGCGGGATGGGCCAGACCTGGGCCACTGTTTATCCGAGGCGGGTCTGTTTGGTCTGTTTTGACCTGGGCTCGACCTTCATAAGGTTGAGGGGCGCGGACTTGTGCTAATTGTTATAAGGGTGTGGCTTGATAATTATAACGAGGCAGTTTATCAAAAGAGAATGAAAATTAACTAAGGCGGATAGTTTTATTCTTTGACATGCATTAAAAGAGAATGCTAATTACAAAACACAACTAATTTCCAAGACATAGCCTAGTATACTGCCAATCCTTTTGTCTGTTAACCTAACCAACATATGATATTAAACCATACTACATTTTTTGTATTCACTATATGAAAGGACCAAATCCAATACCCAAACAAGATTGTAAACCATTACACGCTACATAATCATCTATATAGCAACTACATGTGGACATAGATGTCTTCAAATCTTCCCTTTTGTATTCATGCTCGACTTTCAAATTACATGGACAATATTAGTTGTGTACCTGGTATAGAGAAACAAAAGAAGAAGGAAAAGGATCAGCTGAGTAGTGAGCAAACAACAACAACAGCAGAATTCGCAGCAACAACACAGCAACAACAACCAACCAACAATGATGAAGCTCAGCAAGGAGTCGAGCAACAAATAAGCAATCCCAGAAAAACAGAGTAGGAAATAACAGCCCAGAATGTTGAATGTAACAGCAACAGAAATCCAATGACCACAAGAAAGCTTGGCAAACGACAGAAAAAGCAAAGCCACAAAGACAACCTGATCAAACTGGACTCTTACACAGTTTCTTCTAGACAATACTCATTCACAATGTTCTGAAATTTATTCCTGTTTTTTCCTTTTCCAGTTTTCTTACTCACAGAATCTCTCAAGACTCAAAAAAATGAACTCCCTTTTCTAATGGAAGGTCTCCTCTTTTATAGCCTAACCTTAACACTTTACAGTCTGTTTTACAACTCAAAATTGCCCCCCCCTGTTGTTTTTCCACTCACTTGTTTTAAATAACCAAGCTCCCATGAAATCCCTGACAGCCCCTCTCTCTTTTTGGTTGTTAAAGTGTACTGATCACTTGTTTATTTAACCAAAGTATGGGCAGTAGGAATATAATCTGACAGCACATGCTGTCCAATTATTTTAATTCCTTCAAGCTAACCATACACATGCTGCCCACAGTCTAAACCAAATGGCATCGTGTTTTAAAATCAAAGCCTGAATCTGCCATTATAACCTTTCCCCTAGATGTTCTTTAATTCGATTTGAACAAAATCAATAGGCAATACAATTCAGTTTCTAATGGGACTCAAATACGATCACAGCAGAAATAAGCAATACGAATCAAGTTGTTACCATTAACGATTGAAACTAATTGACGACATATATCGACTCGACTATATTAATCGTAACACATAACAATCAATCGTTCATATAAACAACACGTATAGAGTCCCGAATGACCTCAGACAAATTTGTTCAAACACTGGGAACTTATATGAATTAAACTCGTTTGACGATTAATCTAATTGATGAACACGTATATCACAGGGTATATTCAGAACACAAACAGAAGACAATTGGCCAAATAAAAAGGCCTTTAACAGAGATGGAAGAAATCCGAATGAAAAATAACAAAATAACAAACAAACACAAAGAAATATGCTGACAACTTATTTAGAAATAAAACAAAAGAAAGGAAAACTTACCAAAAAGAGTTTGAAATCAAAAATGACCCAAATTCTGATTCAACTTCGAACCCTTGAGGCCGAACAAACTTTAATCAGGGTGTTCTCACATGAGAACACCTTGATTAAGGTCTATTAGACCTCAAACCCTTGTCAAGACTGGCCGGGTTCCCCAGGTGCATGTGTTTCAAGTTCTGGATTTTCAGATCTGGATTTTTAGGAGTTGTGGGTAGATTCGGACCAAACCAAGCTTGGTTTGGTCACGAGGAAGGTCAGGGGAGTGTCTGGTATGAAGATGGGGTGGTTTGGCATAGATCGAGTTTTGTCTCGAATCTTCAAATCCAGATTCGAGACGATAGGAGGTGATTCGAGGTTCGTGGTTAGTGGATTCGTGTTCAGGGTGGTTGGATGCTTTAGGGGTGTGAAGGGGGTGGTCACCGGCGTTCGTGCCGCCGGGTTTTGGTGGAAGGGGAACTAGGGCGACATTAGGGTTTGGGGGTTTCAGGGTTCGGGGAAGGAGATGACTGAACTGAAGGGGGGGTTCGGATAGGGGGTGCGGGGTAAAGGGTCAAGTTTATATATGGAAGGGGAAAAGAGATTGGAGCCGTTAGATCAAGTGATCTGAACGGCTTAGATCTATTGGTGGGTAACAGGACGGGGTCGTTTGGTATGGGAACGGGGTCGTTTTGGTTTAGGTGAGGGGTTGGGTTAAACCGGCTAAATAGGTCGGGTCATGAGGGAGCCAGGGACCGTTGGATCAATGAGGTTGGACGGCTCAGATCAACTTGCCTGAAACGGCGTCGTTGAGGTGAGTTGGACAGCCTGATCTGGACCGTTCCTTTGAATCAGATCAACGGCTTCAAATGGGGACGCCGATACGACGTCGTTTGAGTCCGTGCTTGGGCAGGATGGGTTTGGACTGGATCAGTACTTTGGTTTTGGGCCTTGTTTCGGGGCCCAAAATCGGATTTTCCTTTCTTCCTTTTTTTTCAATTTAAACAAAAATTCCTAACACAATGTAAAAATTAAAATAAACCTACTCACATATTGAGTGACACCCATAATGATAAACACACATAAATGGACAATAAAAAATAAAAATAAAAATAAAAATAAAAAAAATGGTTAGATCACAGCTTAGAACGAACGATGCACACATACATATATTTTTTGAATTTTCTTTTAACGACAGGCATTTGTATTTTTGTTTGGTAATGACTAGATGTAAAATGGACAGACCCATAATTGACTAACAACACATGTCACGGAAAACTCGAAAAATTGTACAGCGAAATCATTTGTCACTATTTTTTATTTTCTTTTGGAGCGATTGCTCGTAAAGCAAAAATCACGTGCTTACAGCTGCCCCTCTTTGCACGAAGACACGAAGGGTTTTCGCGCAAAGATAAGCGAGCGATTTTTGCCCGTCCGAATACTCCGTGTGAAGCATTTTTTGAAAAAGATTTGACCGAACCTTTGCTTCAGAGGTTTCCTACATATCCTGGGCTGAAACAGGAATCAGGTCAATGTAGTTCGGGAAATTTTGGTAGCTGGGACTACCGTGTGACTGTAGTGTTTGCTGTTGTTGTGCGCTGTTGTATGCTGCTGTAGGATGCTACTGCTCAACCGATCTCCCTATTACATTGCTCTAAAAGGAAAACAAGAAGCTAAGTTAAACTGAGGATCCTGAAATTTCATCCATCTTCAACTTGTTCTTGTTGCCTTGCTTTCTTGTCGGCTAATGCTTTCCTCCGACGCCTTTATTTTGTGAACTTGGAGATGATGCTGGTCCTTCACCTTTTCTGAATGTCAGTTCTCATCACTTTGCTTGATTTGCTGGGGACACGGCTTTCTTCTTTAGATCTTCCAATGGTTTCTTCAGTGGTATGGCTTTTCATCAGAATTGTTATACTGGGCATGCTACAACGTTCCCAAACTACTTCTTTTGAGACGCGTTCCTTCTTCCCTTTGAATGTGCGCTTGCTACTGGTGGGCGACCTAGAACTTAAATGTATTCCCGCATTATACTGGTGGGCGACCTAGAACTTAAAAGTATTCCCGCATTATACTGGTGGGCGACCTAGAACTTAAAAGTATTCCCGCATTATACTGGTGGGCGACCTAGAACTTAAAATGTATTCCCGCATTATACTGGTGGGCGACCTAGAACTTAAAAGTATTCCCGCATTATACTGGTGGGCGACCTAGAACTTAAAAGTATTCCCGCATTATACTGGTGGGCGACCTAGAACTTAAAAGTATTGGAATTGCTTTCCCGTTCTTCCGAGAAAATTTTCGACAATTGGCAGAAAATTTTCTGCCCCGGTTTTTGGTAACTTCCATGGCATTGCATCTTGTTGCCGTCATCAATTCTTTGCTCTCCTGCAACAGGCAAAAGGATTTAGTCAGTTTTAATCGTGGTGGTAGAGGGTGCCTTTCTGGCGAGCAATTTTTCTCTCTTCCCCTTTTCTTGCTCTTTGTCCCCATAATTGGTTGGCGGGCAAAGTTGCCTGTTGGGGGTCTCTAGCCTGCTGGGGATTGGTTTTCAATTTATCCCCTTTTCTGCTTTCTCTTTAAACACATGATGTGGGAGTCTGCTTCTAACTCCCGAAACCACTCCCTTTTGGAGCTTACTTCTTCCAAAATTTCCGGGCACAATCCCTGCATTGCCTGGGACCGGCCTTTAAGACTGTTTGTATTATCCTGCATTGGATGAATTCCCCTTCGGTTTCTGGTAGTAAGCTTTGAAAAATCCTTTCAAGACACATTTTAGGGAAAGAAATAAAAGATACGGAAAGGAGAAAATCTTTCTGAACCAATATTTTTGTGGGAGGAGATAATCAAAAGAACTTATCTGGAGGACATGACTGGTCCCCGTGATCATGACGTGCACCATAGATTCCCGACCCAGTCTATTTGTATCAATCGATTTGCCGGATGGTCTGACTTGCTGGGGATGATAAATGACTGTCCATGCTGTTGCAAATGTGGTAGCTTTTGTTGATTCGTCTTGTCGCCTCATAGTGCCCTTCGAGGGGTTTTCACTAATGAGACTCTCTCTTTTCTCTCATCTCCCGGCGCCTTATGGTGCCTGCGAAGGTTTTCACCAATAAGACTCTCTCATTTCATATCCCTCATCTTACATCGCCTCTCGGTGCCTGCGAAGGTTTTCACCGATGAGACTCTCTCATTTTATTTCTTTCGATGAGTCGGGGCGTTGTAGATACGACCCTCTCTTCTGGAGATTCCTTTGACTATCAATTCATTCTCGGTCTCACGATCCTCTTCTTTGCTGGGGATCAGTGTATTATTCTCGGTCTTATTCGCCGGACTTGGCATCTCTCGAACATTGATCGGGAGGTCTTTTGGATGTTGATGTTGGTTTTGGTGTGGGATTGAAGAAAAAGGCTACAAAAATGAAAACAATTTGAAGGGTGATGTGCTACAACTTTTGGAATCAAACCTTTGTTGGAACTTAAAACATAACCTCTGCCCCAGTTTTCTTGCTTGGGGAATTTATTTTTTATGCTTATGTTGAGCTATGTGCGTTACGCACATTGTGCCTATTATGCACACTATGTACATTATGCATCCTATATTTGCTATGATGCATACTATGACCGAGCCGTGAGGCGCCTACGTATCCTCTTTGAGGAATCAGGTCAAACGTAGTTCCCACGGTTTTATATTCCTTGATTTTTCTTTTCTTTCTTTTCATTTTCTTTTCCTTTTCTTTTTCTTTTTCTTTTCTTTTCCTTTCTTTTCTTTTCTTTTTTTCGTATCTTTCCCATTAGTGATTCCAAAAGAGGGGTATTGAAAGAATTTGCTTAAGGCTCAAAGGGGGAAGCGAGGGTTAAAAGTGTTTGGATAGAAGAAAGAATTGCCTCCGTCATCTCATTATTCAACAAATGCCAAATACAAACAAATAAACCAAAAATTGCCATAATTAAAGAAATTACGCATAATATCTCTTGACTGCATCTGAATTGATAGCCATGTCGACACATCTACCTTCGATATCTGTCAAACACAGAGCGCCGTTGGACAATACTCTGGTCACGATATAAGGCCCTTGCCAATTTGGGGCGAATTTGCCTTTTGCTTCGACCTGATGTGGGAGGATCTTCTTTAACACCTGCTGCCCTACATCAAACTTCCTGGGGCGCACCTTCTTATTATACGCTCTTGCCATTCTCTTCTGGTACAGCTGACCATGGCACACTGCTGCCAATCTTTTCTCATCTATCAGGCTCAACTGTTCCAAGCGAGCTTTGATCCATTCATCATCATCAATTCCGGCTTCAGCGACAATTCGGAGGGACGGAATTTCGACCTCCGCTGGTATTACGGCCTCAGTTCCATACACCAACAAATAAGGAGTTGTGCCTATGGAAGTTCGGACGGTAGTGCGGTAACCCAACAAAGCAAAGGGTAATCTCTCGTGCCATTGTCTGGACCCTTCCACCATTTTTCGCAGTATCTTCTTGATATTCTTATTGGCTGCTTCGACTGCTCCATTCGCCTTGGGACGATATGGGGTGGAATTGCGGTGTGTAATCTTGAATTGTTGGCATACCTCTCTCATCAAGCTGCTATTAAGATTCGCACCGTTATCCGTGATGATCACTTTTGGGATCCCAAATCTACAGATGATATGGGAGTGAACAAAGTCCACCACTGCCTTCTTGGTTACTGATTTGAAGGTTTTAGCCTCAACCCATTTGGTGAAGTAATCAATGGTCACTAGAATGAACCTATGACCGTTGGACGCTGCTGGCTCGATGGGCCCAATGACATCCATGCCCCATGCTACAAACGGCCAGGGTGCTGACATCGTATGTAACTCTGTTGGCGGAGAATGAATCAAGTCTCCATGTATCTGGCACTGATGGCATTTCCTCACGAAAGTGATACAGTCGTGTTCCATGGTGAGCCAATAACACCCTGTTCGAAGGATTTTTCTTGCCAATACATATCCACTCATGTGTGGCCCACAAACTCCAGCATGTACTTCTGCCATAACCGTTGTTGCCTGCCTGGCATCTATGCATCTCAACAATCCCAGATCCGGGGTTCTTTTGTACAATACTCCTCCACTGAGGAAGAAACCATTCGACAAACGCCGAAGGGCTCTTTTTTGGTCCCCAGAGGCATGTTCTGGATATATCCCCATCCTGAGGTATTCCTTGATATCATGAAACCAGGGTTCGCCATCTGCTTCTTCTTCTATGGCATTGCAGTAGGCGTGCTGATCACGGACCTGGATGTGTAGAGGGTCAACATACATTTTGTCAGGGTGGTGCAGCATTGATGCTAAGGTGGCTAAGGCATCCGCAACCTCATTGTGAACTCTCGGGATGTGTTTGAACTTTACCGATCGAAATTGCTTGCTCAGATCATGCAAGCATTGTCGGTATGGTATGAGCTTTAGATCTCGTGTTTCCCATTCACCCTGAATTTGATGTACCAAGAGGTCCGAGTCTCCCAAGACCAAGACGTCTTGGACATCCATGTCAGCAGCCAAGCGCAGACCCAGAATGCAAGCCTCATATTCGGCCATATTGTTGGTGCAATAGAAGCGCAGTTGAGCCGTAACAGGATAATGCCGTCCTGTTTCAGAAATGAGTACTGCTCCTATTCCAACCCCTTTTGCGTTTGCAGCTCCATCGAAGAAAAGCTTCCAACCCGGTTCCTCGGGTAATTCCAACTCATTCGTATGCATCACCTCTTCGTCAGGAAAATACGTTCTTAAGGGCTCGTATTTTTCATCAACGGGATTCTCTGCCAAATGGTCTGCCAACGCCTGGGCTTTCATGGCCGTCCTCGTCACATAGATGATATCAAACTCTGTGAGCAGAATTTGCCATTTTGCCAACCTTCCCGTGGGCATAGGTTTCTGAAAGATATACTTCAATGGGTCCAAGCGGGATATGAGATAAGTAGTATATGAAGACAGGTAGTGCTTCAACTTCTGAGCTACCCAAGTTAGGGCGCAGCACGTTTTCTCGAGTTGAGTGTACTTGACCTCATGCACTGTGAATTTCTTGCTAAGATAGTAGATGGCCTGCTCCTTCCTTCCTGTGTCATCATGTTGCCCCAATACACAACCAAATGAATTTTCCAAGACCGTCAGGTAAAGAATTAGGGGCTTCCCGGGCTTAGGCGGGACCAATACGGGTGGATTAGACAGATACCCTTTGATTTGGTCGAAGGCCTCCTGACACTCTGCTGTCCAACCTACTGCAGCGTCCTTTCTCAGCAGCCGAAATATGGGCTCACAAGTTGCTGTGAGTTGAGCGATGAACCTGCTGATATAATTGAGTCTACCCAGCAAACTCATTACCTCTGTTTTGTTCCTTGGCGGTGGCAAATCTCGGATGGATTCAATTTTGGATGGGTCTAACTCAATCCCCCGTCGACTGACGATGAATCCTAGCAACTTTCCTGATGGAACCCCGAATGCGCATTTGGCCGGGTTAAGCTTGATATCATACCTCCGGAGTCTTTGGAAAAATCTCCTTAGGTCTGCTACATGGTCCTCCTGACGCCAAGATTTGATGATCACATCATCGACGTACACCTCAATCTCCTTGTGTATCATGTCATGAAACACTGCAGTCATTGCTCGCATATATGTTGCCCCGGCGTTCTTTAATCCGAATGGCATTACCCGATAGCAGTAGGTGCCCCGTGGCGTAATAAACGCTGTCTTCTCAGCATCCTCCTCATCCATTAGGATCTGATGATAACCTGTATAGCAATCCACAAAGGATCCAATCTCGCGCCCTGCGCAATTGTCGATTAGGATATGAATGTTGGGCAGCGGGAAATTGTCCTTGGGACTTGCTTTGTTGAGGTTGCGGTAATCAACGCATACCCTGATTTTTCCATCCTTCTTTGGGACTGGTACCACATTGGCCAACCACTCGGGATACCGAGTGACCCGAATGACCTTCGATTGTAATTGCTTAATCACTTCTTCTTTGATCTTTACACTCATTTCTGTTTTAAATTTCCTTAGTTTTTGCTTGACCGGAGGGTATGCCGGGTCAGTGGGCAATTTGTGAACCACTAAATTGGTGCTCAATCCAGGCATATCATCATATGACCATGCAAAAACATCTTTGAATTCCCTGAGAGTTTCGATCAATTCTGCTTTGACATTCGGCTCAATGTGGACGCTAATTTTGGTCTCTTGGATGTTATCAGCGTCTCCTAGGTTCACAGCCTCAGTGTCATTTAGGTTAGGCTTGGGTTTCTCTTCAAATTGGCACAGTTCTCTGTTTATTTCTTCGAAGGCTTCACCTTCGTCACATTCAGATTCATCGTCACAAACGACCTTTTGCATCATTGAGTCGGTTTCAGATTGATTTATTAGACTAGGTCGAAGATCCGCTGTGCATGCCATGTCATTAGAACCAGTAAAAAGAGAACTGTTCAGAAGGAAAAAGAACAAGACAAAAATTAAAATGAGACCAAAGAAGAGAACTTTATTAAATTTGCGGGATAAAAGGGTTCACACTTTTACAAAAACGAAAGTAAAATTTGGATTACACCCTTGAATAATCCGATCAAACAAATAAACAAACAAAACATTAATCAAAGCCTACTACCAAGACTCCCCTCGGACAGGAAGAGGAGTAACCGTCCAATTGTTGGTCTTGGCCTCAGGCCCCACAAATTGTATCTCTGCTCTGCTGGAACCTTCTCCAGCTTCCACCATACTGACATCCGCGAACAGCCTCTCAAAACTCTGATTCAGGTCTTCATTTATACCGGTCAAAGGTCCTCGAATCTTTGGGATCACTGACCCCTTGGCACTTGCTTTAACAAAAGACCTTGAGAGGCGTGGCACTGGTTTAGGCAGAAACCAGACCCTCTTCTTCATTCTTCGCGCCTCCTTCCTGTCTGCTGCGGTTGGTTTGAACCCCAACCCGAAGGTTTCCAGATTCTTAGGAAGGGAGACAGGTTGGACTATCCCTTGAAGTTCAACTCCCAGGCCTTTTCCCGGCACAAACCCATTACCCAGCATTTCTGATACCATCATGACTGTTGCGGCAGCCACCCTAGGGTGCGGGATGATTTCTCCTTCAGAAATTTTGTTGGCCGACCCTGTATCGAGAATCTGGTAGACCCAGGGACCCTTGTCATCAGTGGTCTCTATGAAAGGCACAATGGTTCCGCCCATGGTGCATGTTGTATCCTCGCCGTGCAACACGACCTCTTGTCTTTCCCACTCGAACTTCACTGTCTGATGTAGGGTGGAAGGCACCGCTTTAGCTGCATGAATCCAAGGTCGTCCTAACAGCAAGTTGTAAGATACCGTGGCGTCCAATACCTGGAATTCCATGGTAAACAGGACCGGGCCAATGGTCAGTTCAAGTACAACATCCCCCACAGTGGCTGTTCCGTTTCCGTCAAACCCCCGGACACAGATGCTATTCTCCCGGATTCTTCCACGGTCAATCTTTAACTGGTCCAGGGTGGATAATGGACAAATATTGGCGCTTGAGCCGTTATCCACCAATACTCGAGTTACCACCGAGTCTTCACATTTGACAGCTAGGTATAGAGCTTTGTTATGCTCCGTACCTTCCACCGGCAGGTCATCATCTGAGAATGTTACCCTGTTCACCTCGAAAATCTTGCTGGCAATGGTTTCCAGGTGGTTTACAGAAATCTCACTGGGTACATGGGCCTCGTTCAATATCTTTAACAGGGCCCGGCGATGTTCCTCGGAATGGAGGAGTAATGACAATAGTGAGATCTGGGCAGGTGTTTTTCTCAGCTGCTCAACCACAGAATAGTCTTGTACTTTCATCTTCCTCAGGAAGTCTTCAGCCTCTTCTTCTGACACTGGCTTCTTGGTTGCCACTGGGTTGGTTTTTCTTAACTCCACCGGAGCAAAACATCGACCTGATCGAGTCAGCCCTTGCGCTTCACAACTGACTTCTTCCACCTGTTTTCCTTGGTACGTCACCACTGCTTTTTCATATTTCCAGGGCACAGCCCTGCTGTCAAGCATTGGCAGTTGGACCACCGGCTTTATGGTCACCCGTTCTCCACATACCCCTTTCAACATGACTGCCGGTGTGGGCAGGATCCCTGGTATTACCAACTTGCTTGGCTTGGGTTTGCTTGCTATGACGGACGGGCTCTTCCCCAATATCACTACCGGCTTGACGCCTTCACCCTGCGACTGTACACTCGTTCCTCCACTGGTTAAGACTTCTTTCGGGGCGGCTTGGATCATCATCACTGTTTGTGAGGGTTTTCTTAATTCTCCTCCCTCACACACCAACTCAATCATGTGAGTTTCGTGGTGTGCTGGCAGTGGGTTTTGGTTGATGTTAGGAGCCTCCGGTGTCTGGACCTCGATCTTATTGGTGTCAATAAGATCCTGTATGGCATGCCTTAACTTCCAGCACTTCTCGGTATCGTGCCCGAGCATCCCTGAACAGTATTCACAACTGATTGAACGATCCAAATTCTGAGGCGGGGGATTTGGTTCCCGAGTATGGACAGGACTAACCAAACCCAATTGCCGCAGCTTGTGGAACACAGCGGTGTAGGTTTCTCCCAGTTCGGTGAAGGTTCTTTGCTTCCGCAACCTGTCATTTCTGGCATCTGGATTTCCCCGGAAACCTGCCCCTGAAGGATTTCTATATGCCCTTGGTGGAGGGTAAGTGTTTTGTGGTGGTGCATATATGTTCTGGGGAGCCGGTGCGCGCCATTGTGGGCGAACCGGAGGCTGAGTGTATACCTGGGCTTGGTGTACGGAACAATGTGGTTCTCGAGGTGGATAGAAATTTTGTGGTGGGTTGTATGGGTAGTTTGACCTGTGAGGCCTGGGTTGGTTGTAGTGCGGCCTGCCAGCCCTGGACCAACTGCCTGCCTCGATCGTGGCAACCTCTTCTTTCTTTCTTCTTAGCGCACCTCCCGTGCCGCTTTGAATAGCCTGGGTTGTGGCCTTAAGTGCCGAATAGTTTAAGATCTTGTCCGACCTCAAACCTTCTTCTATCATGACCCCTATTTTGACCACCTCGTTGAAAGATTTTCCAACCGTTGTCACCAAGTGACCAAAGTAGGTTGGATCCAATGTCTGCAAAAAGTAGTCTACCATCTCTCCCTCTCTCATGGGAGGATCGACCCTAGCTGCTTGTTCTCTCCAGCGGAACCCGAATTCGCGAAAACTTTCCCCGGGTTTCTTCCCAGTTCTCAATAACGTGAGACGGTCAGGGACTATCTCCAGGTTGTACTGGAAATGACCTGTAAAAGCCTGCGCCAGATCATCCCACGTGTACCACCTGCTGAAATCTTGCCTGGTATACCATTCCAGTGCAGATCCACTCAGACTTTGGCCGAAATAAGCTATCAAAAGCTCATCCTTGCCTCCTGCCCCTCTCATTTTGCTACAGAATCCCCGCAAATGTGCCATGGGATCACCGTGCCCTTCATATAAATCAAACTTGGGCATCTTGAACCCTGCCGGGAGTTGGACATCTGGGAAAGGGCACAGATCTTTGTATGCCACGCTGACTTGGTTGCCCAGCCCGTGTAAGTTCCTGAAGGATTGCTCCAGGCTTTTGAACTTTCTCAACACTTCATCCTGTTCAGGGGCCTTAACCGGCTTCTCAACCTCTGCCGGAACTTCCAAATGGGGATTGTAAGCCTGTGGTTCGGGTGCATGGAATGTAGGCTCAGGGGGATAGTATTGTGTATCGTGAGCCTGAAACAATGGCTCACTGGTCGTTCGCTGCAAAGGGGCTGATGCAGGTCCCACAAAAATGGGAATATTGGGTGTTGGGAGAGGTTGATGGGGTGGTGGAGCTTGGGAATCATGAGGGCTTCTTTCTTGATGATAGAGGGGATTTGGGCGGCTTGTGGAAGGGCCAGAGTGAGGGTACTCCGGCATGTGTCCCAGTGTCTCAGGGCTCTTTTGTGTTTTGGCCAGGGCTAGCTGCATTGCATGCATCTCTAGTCCCATCCTTTCAATCTTTTCCATTGCCTCTTTTAGCAACTGGCTCATCGGCCTTTCTTCCTCATTACTATTCTCTGAAGTAGTCATGCTTGTTGCTACCGGTCCTTTGGATCTGGTTTGGTATGAATGTGTTGCCAGAATTCTTTAACAACTAACTGTCTGGTATCAGACAACAACAAACTTTGTTAGTGTTAGAGCTTAACAGATTTGATCATAACACATAGAGGATGCAATGCACCTAGGCAGTTAACCGTTTCTACATGCTTTGCTTCAAACCACATGCGTCATCCCGGTTTGTTCATTCGTCTCTTTTTAAAGTATTTTGCGAAACTCTGCGTTTTATTTTATTTACAATTTCTTATATTTATTTAATAAAAGCGGTCGAATCTTATGGGGATTGCCTACGTATCACGTCCCCGCGTGAATCAGACCAGGCGTAGTTCTGCCTCAAAGCAAAGACACACAGTAATTCTTCTGGAGTCACTTAATTTCATTATCAAAATTTGCTATTACACAGTACTTAAAATAAAAATAGCAGAAGTACAGACTCCACGGTTTTAAACTTGGTTTAATGAAAAGAAAACAACATATGGAAAAACAACCAAAGCCAAATAAACAGGACTTGACCAAAACTAATTCTCCAATTTAAGGGCCCGCGAGGCATCATTCGGCCTTTTCGCGGCTCTAGGTGTAAGGTCTCTTTGCAGGCTCTTCAACTCGTTCATAATCCGGCGGACGCAGCCAATGATGGAAACAAGGAGGGTCTTCCGAGGTGTTTGCTCACATGCCAAGCATTTCATGTAGATGTAATGCCCTATTTCATCAATCCTTGCTCGGATGTCATCTCTTTCACTGAGAAACTGCCTGATTTGTTGGTTTTTTAACCCCAGTGCCTGAGCATCGTCAGCAAGTTGATCCTGAAACAACTCCATTTGTCTTTCCATGCAGTCCATTGCATCGTAGCACTGTCTTCTGTCGGCCTGGGCGTCTCGTGCTTGTTTGACGATCCGATCATGTAGAGTGGAGCTCGTCTCCCTTAATATTCTGACGCTCATTTCATAATCCCTTATGACCTGTTGCAAATGCTGCTTCCGGGCCATTGCGTACTTTGCCCCTCTGACCTTCATCCTTGTTATGCAAGCTCTTGATTGTTCTAATTCTTCTTGGCCTTGGATGACCTGATTTCTCAAACTTGCTATCAATCTTTCATCAGAGCGACGCTTCTGTCGGTCAACGTTACTCTTACTGGCTTGGCGAAGGCGGGCCTTCAAGGTTTGGTTTTCTTGGGCTAACTTGTTTCTTTCAGCCTGCTCCGAGGCGACTTGCACATTGTTCTCAAATACAAGCCTTTCAACTTGTTGCTTTAGCTTCCCGATTTCGACCCGGTAACCTTTCTCCCTTTTTAACCATCCCCATTGCTCTTGTGAATCATTGGTGAAGTGTTGGACGTGGGCCCTTTTAGCAGGTCTTTGCCGAGTCTGAAACCTTCTTTCGAACCAAGCATCGTACTTTGGGTCTACCTCACCTTTAGCTAGCTCTCGTACCATGGTTTTGGGCTCCAAGAATCTACATTCATGCCACAGTTTTCTAA
Organism: Nicotiana sylvestris; assembly: GCF_000393655.2. Taxonomy (NCBI): domain Eukaryota; kingdom Viridiplantae; phylum Streptophyta; class Magnoliopsida; order Solanales; family Solanaceae; genus Nicotiana; species Nicotiana sylvestris. The sequence goes on from NC_091058.1 coordinate 44,853,735, forward strand.
TCTTCCCCTCGGGGAATATGACTCCCGGGCTTAATTCCAAGGCATGCTTGCTCAGATTTTCATCATTAGGGACTACTTGAAACCTGCCCAGTTGTCGTAATACCCGATGAGGGGCATATGGCTGGATGCTGCGAAGCCCCATTAAGAGAACATGACATTCTTCAGCCGACATGTAGATAACCTCAGTATCAGTCAACCAACCAAATGCCCATTCAATTTGGTCAGATGTTGTTGACCTTAACCGTGTAACCCATTCTTCGACACCTTCAGGAAATCTGGCGCCTGTCATGCGCTTCTTGAATCCGCTGATACAATTCCTCTCGGTCAACCCGTGGTTCATGTATCCTACTCGGTGATGGAGGTGTTCCTGCATCCATAGCTGAAGTAACAGGTTGCAACCTTGGAAGAACGTACCTCCTTCTCGGCATATAGTTAGAGCCCGGTAGATTTCGGACAAAATCAAAGGAACCACAGTACTATTGGTTCTTTTGATTGCCACGTCGGCCATCCCTACCAGACCTATCTCTATCTTTTTGTCCTTCCTTGGGCAGACCATGACTCCCAAGAATGCTGTGATAAAAGCCAAAGTACGTCTTGCTTCCCATTTGTTTCTGTTCCCGCCGTGAGTTAGCCCAAGGTTCGGTTCCTCGAAACCCTGCGGGGTCCCGTACCGCTGATACAAGAAATGGAGATCACAACACCCTCTCGATAAATCGTCATGTTGTACTTTCCGACTAATGCTTAGTAGATCCAGAAACGCATGCGGGGACACCGGCCTTGGCGAAAGCAAATATTGCCCTCTTAACTTCTCATTCAGTCCCGCATATCCGGCAACTTCCTCAAGTGTCGGTGAAAGTTCGAAATCAGCAAAACGGAATACATTGCAGGTGGGGTCCCAAAATGGTATTAGAGCTTCAAGAATATCTGTCCTCGGCTCAACACCCAACAAATTTACAAAACCTCCCAATATTCTTCCTATTACCCCTTTGCTATCGGCTTTCAAGTCATTCCACCACATGTGGAGTTGTAGAGGGACCTCGGTGAGGGCTGAGAATGGTTCATTTTGCTCTGTATTCATCCTGCACATTTATTAGGGTGACCTTTTAGGTGAAAACAAAAACTTTTATTTGACTTTAACCAAAATCTTTGGACGAAACAAAAAAAATTTATTTATATACATGTGTATACATATATAACTATGCTTTATGGTATACCATTTTTGGTAAAAACGGGAAAGGAGTTGGACCCGATGAGGGTTGCCTACGTATCTCACATCCGGTGAGAATCAAACCGACGTAGTTCGGGCGATAAACTAACTGGTCTGTTTATTTCTATTTTTTTTTTTTTTATATATATATATTTTTTTTTGTAAAAATTTCCCAACATTCAAAACCGGTCATCATGCATGTTTGAAGCAAATAAATGCACAAGCAGTGAGTAGGATGCATCAGGATGGCCTTTTTCTATTTCAGGTTGCTATTCCTAGACGGACCCAACCCCTGTGTTGAGTCCCCTAAGTCAAATGCACATGATGCAAATAAACGTTCCTACTAGGGATCCGGCATGTGGCTTTGTTATACTAGGTTCAGAACCTGGGTGTTTGTTCTAGACCTGGCTTACCCGAGCGGACAGCTCGAGCCGAGGGGGGGCAGCGTACCGGGAATACAGAAGCTTCACCGGCTTAGCAACTTGTCCGAACCTCGTTCTAAATTGGGATTTGACACTATACAGAAAAGAAGTCGTACGAAGTACACCCTTCTTCATGATTTAGAAGACTCAGAAAGGATATGGGTTTCGGCACAGTTTATATACAGTTCAAATAATATCAAAGCGGTAAAAGCAGCATTTAACACATTAGGCTCAAACATGTAAAAATCAGATAAAACCAAATATAACAATTTATCTAAGCTCGAATTTCTAACCCTGAACCAGTGGTTCTGGGTCAAAAGGATCCCCAGCAGAGTCGCCAGAGCTGTCACACCTCCTTTTTCCGCACCAGAGAGGGTGCAAGGGAGTTTTTCCAATTAAAGGACAATCGAAATGGGATTGGTTTATTAATTTCAGAGTCGCCACTTGGGAGATTTAGGGTGTCCCAAGTCACCAATTTTAATCCCGAATCGAGGAAAAGAATGACTCCATATTACAGTCTGCGCACCAGAAATCCGGATAAGGAATTCTGTTAACCCGGGAGAAGGTGTTAGGCATTCCCGAGTTCCGTGGTTCTAGCACGGTCGCTCAACTGTCATATTCGGCTTATTTATCTGATTTTAAATACCATTATGAACCAATGTGCCAATTTTAACTTTTTACCGCTTTATTGTTATTATTTCAAAAGGATGTGAACATCGCTTAAAACATGTCCTTGGACTGCGTCACATGAAATGCACCCACAATCTGGAACATATTTTATTTGATGTTTTGGGATTTGGATCTGGGTCGCATGAAATGCACACCCCAAGTTTTAAGAAAGTAGATTATTAAACACGCACCTAAAGAGACTATCGTGTTATTATTTTAGGAAGGGCCGTGAAATTTGCTAAACGGCCCGTCCCGGAATCTAAGTATTTAATATATACATTTAGAGGGCCCCGCAGCTTCTACATTTTTGTTTGTCGAGGCTCGTCTCATTTTTATTTTAAAGGATAAACCTATAATGACTATATTTCCTATTAAGTTCGTCTCTAAAATAAAAGAAAATCTCTTAATTATTTACATGCTTGCAGATTATTTACAGCAGGATCCGAAATGCTTTTACAGAATAAGGAAACATGACCATGCATACGGACAGCTGATCGAATATTATGGGCCCAAATCCAGCTCATGCGGGATGGGCCAGACCTGGGCCACTGTTTATCCGAGGCGGGTCTGTTTGGTCTGTTTTGACCTGGGCTCGACCTTCATAAGGTTGAGGGGCGCGGACTTGTGCTAATTGTTATAAGGGTGTGGCTTGATAATTATAACGAGGCAGTTTATCAAAAGAGAATGAAAATTAACTAAGGCGGATAGTTTTATTCTTTGACATGCATTAAAAGAGAATGCTAATTACAAAACACAACTAATTTCCAAGACATAGCCTAGTATACTGCCAATCCTTTTGTCTGTTAACCTAACCAACATATGATATTAAACCATACTACATTTTTTGTATTCACTATATGAAAGGACCAAATCCAATACCCAAACAAGATTGTAAACCATTACACGCTACATAATCATCTATATAGCAACTACATGTGGACATAGATGTCTTCAAATCTTCCCTTTTGTATTCATGCTCGACTTTCAAATTACATGGACAATATTAGTTGTGTACCTGGTATAGAGAAACAAAAGAAGAAGGAAAAGGATCAGCTGAGTAGTGAGCAAACAACAGCAACAGCAGAATTCGCAGCAACAACACAGCAACAACAACCAACCAACAATGATGAAGCTCAGCACGGAGTCGAGCAACAAATAAGCAATCCCAGAAAAACAGAGTAGGAAATAACAGCCCAGAATGTTGAATGTAACAGCAACAGAAATCCAATGACCACAAGAAAGCTTGGCAAATGACAGAAAAAGCAAAGCCACAAAGACAACCTGATCAAACTGGACTCTTACACAGTTTCTTCTAGACAATACTCATTCACAATGTTCTGAAATTTATTCCTGTTTTTTTCTTTTCCAGTTTTCTTACTCACAGAATCTCTCAAGACTCGAAAAAATGAACTCCCTTTTCTAATGGAAGGTCTCCTCTTTTATAGCCTAACCTTAACACTTTACAGTCTGTTTTACAACTCAAAATTGCACCCCCCTGTTGTTTTTCCACTCACTTGTTTTAAATAACCAAGCTCCCATGAAATCCCTGACAGCCCCTCTCTCTTTTTGGTTGTTAAAGTGTACTGATCACTTGTTTATTTAACCAAAGTATGGGCAGTAGGAATATAATCTGACAGCACATGCTGTCCAATTATTTTAATTCTTTCAAGCTAACCATACACATGCTGCCCACAGTCTAAACCAAATGGCATCGTGTTTTAAAATCAAAGCCTGAATCTGCCATTATAACCTTTCCCCTAGATGTTCTTTAATTCGATTTGAACAAAATCAATAGGCAATACAATTCAGTTTCTAATGGGACTCAAATACGATCACAGCAGAAATAAGCAATACGAATCAAGTTGTTACCATTAACGATTGAAACTAATTGACGACATATATCGACTCGACTATATTAATCGTAACACATAACAATCAATCGTTCATATAAACAACACGTATAGAGTCCCGAATGACCTCAGACAAATTTGTTCAAACACTGGGAACTTATATGAATTAAACTCGTTTGACGATTAATCTAATTGATGAACACGTATATCACAGGGTATATTCAGAACACAAACAGAAGATAATTGGCCAAATAAAAAGGCCTTTAACAGAGATGGAAGAAATCCGAATGAAAAATAACAAAATAACAAAAAACACAAAGAAATATGCTGACAACTTATTTAGAAACTATCACAAAAGAAAGGAAAACTTACCGAAAATGTTTAAATCAAACAGACCCAAATCTGATTCAACTTCGAACTTTTGAGGCCGAACAAACTTTAACCAGGGTGTTCTCACATGAGAACACCTTGATTAAGGTCTATTAGACCTCAAACCCTTGTCAAGACTGGCCGGGTTCCCCAGGTGCATGTGTTTCAAGTTCTGGATTTTCAGATCTGGATTTTTAGGAGTTGTGGGTAGATTCGGACCAAACCAAGCTTGGTTTGGTCACGAGGAAGGTCAGGGGAGTGTCTGGTATGAAGATGGGGTGGTTTGGCATAGATCGAGTTTTGTCTCGAATCTTCAAATCCAGATTCGAGACGATAGGAGGTGATTCGAGGTTCGTGGTTAGTGGATTCGTGTTCAGGGTGGTTGGATGCTTTAGGGGTGTGAAGGGGGTGGTCACCGGCGTTCGTGCCGCCGGGTTTTGGTGGAAGGGGAACTAGGGCGGCATTAGGGTTTGGGGGTTTCAGGGTTCGGGGAAGGAGATGACTGAAGGGGGGGTTCGGATAGGGGGTGCGGGGTAAAGGGTCAAGTTTATATATGGAAGGGGAAAAGAGATTGGAGCCGTTAGATCAAGTGATCTGAACGGCTTAGATCTATTGGTGGGTAACAGGACGGGGTCGTTTGGTATGGGAACGGGGTCGTTTTGGTTTAGGTGAGGGGTTGGGTTAAACCGGCTAAATAGGTCGGGTCATGAGGGAGCCAGGGACCGTTGGATCAATGAGGTTGGACGGCTCAGATCAACTTGCCTGAAACGGCGTCGTTGAGGTGAGTTGGACAGCCTGATCTGGACCGTTCCTTTGAATCAGATCAACGGCTTCAAATGGGGACGCCGATACGACGTCGTTTGAGTCCGTGCTTAGGCAGGCTGGGTTTGGACTGGATCAGTACTTTGGTTTTGGGCCTTGTTTCGGGGCCCAAAATCGGATTTTCCTTTCTTCCTTTTTTTTCAATTTAAACAAAAATTCCTAACACAATGTAAAAATTAAAATAAACCTACTCACATATTGAGTGACACCCACAACGATAAACACACATAAATGGACAATAAAAAATAAAAATAAAAATAAAAATAAAAAAAAATGGTTAGATCACAGCTTAGAACGAACGATGCACACATACATATATTTTTTGAATTTTCTTTTAACGACAGGCATTTTGTATTTTTGTTTGGTAATGACTAGATGTAAAATGGACAGACCCATAATTGACTAACAACACATGTCACGGAAAACACGAAAAATTGTACAGCGAAATCATTTGTCACTATTTTTTATTTTCTTTTGGAGCGATTGCTCGTAAAGCAAAAATCACGTGCTTACAGTCTTATTTTTATCAATAAAATGAGGCATTTAGCATTCTAAGTTCTCCAAATAAACTTGTTGCTAGGCCTACCTCGGGCACAACGAGGCTCCTAAATTAGGACACGGTTTACATTCTTGCATTATGTGTTTAAATATCTCAACATTCCTTTTCATAATCCTCACTAACTTGTTACCTTTTGTTTTTACTTTTTGTTTTATTCCCCTCCCCCGAAGGTTAGTTCGTACACTCTGGCATCATCATCCTACTCCACAAGATCCAAGGGCCCTCCACCCACTCCTCATTCTAGTCCCGTTAGAAGCAAGAACAAAGGAAAGATGGAAGATTTGAACAACACCAGAAAGGAAAACTCAACTGAACGGGTAGAAATCACTTAAGGGTACTCAGGTCTCCAAAGAAAGTGCGTCCCAACTCGAGCAAAAACTGTTGAAATTTCAGAAGGAACTCGATCAGGTCCGGAACTTAGCGAGCTTATCATTTTCCTTCACCACTCCAGATGTCAATTTTTCCAACGCTCAGAACCCCACACCTCCACAAAGCATCTCGAAACTACAAAACCATCTCGCTCCTCACCATCACTGCAACACCTGCCATACTTCTAACAATACTCCACTACTCATCCCAGAACCTTTGTACTCCACAAATGACCAACTCCACACTCATAACACCCCTATCTATGTGGAGACTATACAACACTCCACTCAACCCATTTCAAGTACACCCGAGTCTGATGACAAAGACTCACTCATCAGGAACCTGGCTGCAGAACTCAAGAAGTTGACTAGTCGAATTCAGTGTGTCGAAGTAAGTAAGGGGATTGAAGGGTTGAACTACAAATACCTTTGCATACAACCAAATGTCGAACTGCCCGAAGGGTACAAACCTCCTAAGTTCGAGATGTTTGATGGTACAGAGGATCCTAGAGTTCACCTGAGAACATACTGCGACAAGCTGGTCGGAGTAGGGAAGGACGAAAGAATTCGAATGAAACTTTTCATGAGAAGTCTGAAAGGAGATGCTCTGTCTTGGTACATTAGCCAAGACCCGAAAAAATGGTTGTGTTGGGTGAGTATGGCATCTGACTTCATGGACAGATTCAGGTTCAACACCGAAAATGCACCGAATGTGTTCTACATTCAGAACCTAAAGAAGAAGCCCACGGAAACATTCCGCGAGTATGCCACTCGTTGGAGGTCAGAAGCTGCTAAAGTCAGGCCTGCTCTAGAGGAAAAACAAATAAACAATTTTTTTGTCCGGACTCAGGACCCAAAATACTATGAAAGACTGATGCTAATCGAGAATCATAAATTTTCCGACATCATCAAGCTGGGAGAAAGGATCGAAGAAGGTATCAAAAGTGGTATGGTTACAAACTTGGAAGCCTTGCAAGCTACCAACAAGGCTCTACAGTCTGGTGGTACGTCCAAGAAAAGTGACGTAGGTGCCATAATAGTTGCACAGAGAACCAAATCCCCTGTCAAATACCAAACCTACCCAATGCCTCCATTCGCATATCAACCTACTCCAAATTACCACGCACCCTCACCTTCTTACCAAACCCCACCACCCACTTATCAATCACCTACACCTCCTACATATCAACCTACCTCACCCAGATATTCCCAACCCACGCATGTCTACCAAACCTACAATGCTCAGCCATCCTACTATCAATCACCTCCCGCACAATAAAACTTTCCTAGACCCAACCAAATTTTGACCGCAGACCCCCCAAACAGTATGCTGCCATTGCTGAACCGATTGACCAGCTGTATAAAAGGCTCAAAGCTGCCGGTTACGTCACCTCTATCCCTTCTATAACCCCTGAAAACCCTTCTTAGTGGGTTAATCCAAATAAATCTTGTGCATACCATTCCGGCATGAAAGGGCATACCATTGATAAATACCGCTCTCTGAAAGACAAGATCCAGACTTTGATTGATAACAAGATCGTTGTGGCAAATGAGCCTGCTCCGAATGTCCGTAACAACCCTTTGTCAGACCATAAGGGTGGAGGTGTTCACATGATTGAAATAGAGGATGATTGGGATCCCAAAGGATCAATCGGTTTAATCACAGAAGGTGATGAACCAAAAAAACCAATAGTCACCCTTAATCCGATTATAGTCCAGACTCAGCCTTCTGGGGATGCCGAGGTAAACATGTCTGTACTACTTGAGTTTGAAGCACCACCCCCTGCAAAGATGCCAACACCAATTGAGGTCGATTTTGGGTCTCCAGCAAATGCATCCGCACCGTTTGAAGTTGCGGTTTTACCCTCCAAAATACATGCTCCATTCTGAGTAAAGGTGCCCATTCCAGTAGCAATGTCGGCTCTAACACCGTTCCATACAAATGCCATACCATGGGGATTACACAATTGAGGCTAGAAGAAAAGGGAAGGTCAAGTTCGGGAAAGCCGTTGCGGCACAGGGAATGACAAGAACCAATAGGGTTTATACTCCGGAGCATTTAGCTAAGTCGAGTAAGCAGGCCTCTGGTCGGCCGACCATCACTGAAACCGGGACCGACGATCTCTAGAGAAAGATACAAGCCAAGGAATATTCAGTCATTGATCAGCTGAACAAAACACCAGCACAAATTTATATCCTAGCTTTGCTGCAAAGTTCCGACGTACATAAGAATGCCTTGTTGAAGGTGCTGAGCGAGGCATATGTACCAAGCAACATCACTGGAGGAGAAATGGCAAACATGGTAGGGCAGGTATTGGAAAGTCATAAGATCACTTTTCACGAAAATGAGCTGCCACCAGAAGGGTTGAGTCATAACAAAGCATTGCACATCACCGTACAATGCGAAAATTATTTTATCACTAGGGTCCTGATTGATGGAGGGTCCAGCCTAAATATTTGTCCGTTGGTAACACTCAGAATATTGGGAAAGGGTCTGCATGAGATCAAGGACGGGGCCATCAACGTCAAAGCTTTCGACGGTTCCCAAAGATCCACCATTGGGGAAATCAGTTTGTGCTTGCAAATGGGGCCTACTTGGTTCGATGTCGATTTCTAAGTAATAGATGTGCCGGTATCTTACAATCTACTGTTGGGACGGCCGTGGATTCATGCCGCTGGGGCCGTAGCATCAACACTGCATCAGGCGGTGAAATTTGAATGGAACCACTAAGAGGTGATCATTCACGGCGACGGTAGCAATCCCATATACAATCTCCAAACCATCCCAGCGATCGGAGGAAGGAGAAAGATAGGCAGGGAAACCTATCACCATATCGAGCGAGTCAATGCCATTGACAAATACAAATGGTGGGACAACAAAATTGAAAGCATATTAAACTGGAGCGGATATGAACTTGGCAAGGGACTTGGCAGGAACCTCCAAGGAATCGCCAAGCCTATCGAACTGAAGAAACATGGCACCACTTTTGGTCTAGGATATGAATACACTTGGGAGGAACTCAACAACTAGTCGCCACCATGGCACGGTCCTTACTACCCACTGGAGCAGCCGATACCACATTTGGAGCAGACTTTCCAGCCAGCCAATGTTATCTATGGGTCGGAAGAAGAAGAAGCACTGGCAGCAGTGAGGAATTTGTTCCTAGCAGATGATGACATGGATTGTTGTGTCATTTTGAAGGAGGAGGGGGAGGAAGGCCCTTCCATACAGCCTGTAAGCCGAGGAGCATGCCTCAATAACTGGACCATCAGAACTACCAGAGCCCAGAAAGCTTCGAGGTAGCAAAGCTGAACAAAGCATCATGCATTATCTTTTACTTTTACTAGTTGACTCTCCTTTCACATTTTAAATTTTTCGTAAATAAGACTTTCAAATGTTCAAAATAGTTATGGAATTTATCAAAGCATTTAGTTTCTTTAAAATCTTACTCTTATTATTTTCTCTCATTACTTTATTTATACAACATTTATTACTTATCTTGATGAACCAATGATTGTGACATGCAATGAGACAATGCAATAAACGAACATAGATTCAGAGGAAGATGATATACCGGAAGAGATTGTTAAAGAAGTTGAGAATTTTGAGAATAAACCTAAGTCCAACCTGGACGAGACTGAGGTTGTTAACCTGGGAGATGTAGAAAATGTCAAAGAAACGTGCATTAGTGTTCATTTGTCACCGTCAGAAAAGGAATAGTATACAGATTTTCTAAAGGAATATGAGGACATATTCGCCTGGTCGTACGACGACATGACTGGTTTGAGTACATCTATTGTGGCCCACAAGCTGCCAACTGATCCGACATGTCCGCCGGTAAAGCAAAAGCTCAGAAAGTTTAAGCCTGACATGAGTCTGAAAATCAAGGAAGAAGTCACTAAGCAGGTTAAAGCTAAGGTTCTCAGGGTAGTAGAATATCCGACATGGTTAGCCAATATTGTGCTGGTGCCGAAGAAGTATGGGAAGGTTAGAGTCTGTGTCGACTACCGGGATCTCAATCGGACTAGTCCAAAGGATGACTTCCCCTTGTCGAACATATACATCTTGATTGACAATTGCGCCAAGCACAAGTTGCAATCATTTGTAGATTGTTTCGCTAGTTATAATCAGATCTGGATGGATGAAGAAGATGCTGAGAAAACGACTTTCATTACGCCGTGGGGAATGTACTGCTACAAAATGATGTCGTTTGGGTTAAAAAATGCAGGGGCCACCTACATGAGGGCCATGACCACCATTTTCCACGATATGATACACAAGGAGATCAAAGTATATGTAGATGATGTTATCATCAAGTCCAAGAAAGCCACTGATCACATGGAAGATTTGAGGAAGTTCTTCGATAGACTGAGAAGGTACAACCTAAAACCGAATCCCGCAAAATGTGCATTTGGGGTTCCTTCCAGAAAACTACTTGGGTTTATTGTAAGTCGCCGAGGGATAGAACTGGATCCATCTAAGGTCAAAGTTATTCAAAAACTGCCACTGCCAAAGAACAAGAAGGACGCAATGAGTTTCCTAGGAAGACTTAACTACATCAGCCGATTCATAGCACAATCTACGGTCATCAGTGAGCCGATCTTTAAGATGTTGAAGAAGGACGCCGCTACCACATGGACTGATGATTGCCAAAAAGCTTTCGACAGAATCAAGGAATACCTATCAACACCACCAGTCTTAGTTCCGCCTGACCCGGGTAGACTTCTATTACTCTACCTTGCAGTATTAGATGGAGCGTTTGGTTGTGTTCTGGGGCAGCATGATGAAACGGGGAGGAAGGAGTAGGCCATCTATTACCTCAGTAAGAAGTTCACCCTGTACGAGGCTCGGTATTCTCTGTTAGAGCGCACCAGTTGTGTTTTGACTTGGGTAGCTCAAAAGTTGAGGCAATACTTCTATGCCTATACTACATATCTCATATCAAGGATGGACCCATTGAAGTATATCTTTCAGAAGCCCATGCCCACTGGCAAGCTGGCCAAGTGGCAAATCCTGTTGAGCGAATTTGACATTGTCTACGTGACTCAAAAAGCAATCAAAGGACAGGTACTAGCAGATCACCTTGCTAAAAATCTCGTGGATGGAGAATACGAACCCCTGAAAACATATTTTCCTGATGAAGAGGTATCATTCATAGGAGAAGACATTGCAGAATCCTATGATGGTTGGAGAATATTTTTCGATGGAGCAGCAAATTTCAAAGGAGTTGGCATAGGAGCAGTCCTAGTATCAGAAACCGGCCAGCACTATCCTGTATTTGCCAAGCTCAGGTTCCCATGCACCAACAACATGGCCGAGTACGAAACCTGCATCTTAGGGCTCAAGATGGCCATTGACATGAACATACAAAAGTTGCTAGTAATTGGGGATTCAGACCTGCTAATACAACAGGTCCGAGAAGAATGGGCGACCAAGAACTCCAAGGTACTCCCTTATCTGCATCACGTACAGGAGTTGAGAAAGAGGTTCACAAAGACAGAGTTCCAGCATGTTCCCAGAGTCCAGAATGAGTTTGCCGATGCATTCGCTACACTATCATCCATGATACAACATCTAGATAAGAACTTTGTTGATCCCATTCCGGTAAAGATCCATGATCAGCCAGCTTATTGTGCTCATGTTGAGGAAGAAGTAGACGGAAAGCCTTGGTTTCATGATATCAAGGAATACTTGGCGAAAGGAGAATACCCAGAGCTTGCAAACGCTACTCAGAAGCGCACACTTCGGAGGTTGTCCAACAATTTCTTTCACAGCGGAGGAATCCTGTACAGGAGGACTCCTAATTTAGGATTTCTAAGATATGTCAAAGCAAAAGAAGCATATAAACTACTAGAAGAAATCCACTCTGGGACCTGCGGTCCACATATTAATGGCTTTGTTTTAGCGAAAAAGATACTCCGGGCTGGTTACTTCTGGATGACTATTGAGACAGATTGCATCCAGTATATCCGAAAGTGCCACTGTTGCCAGATACATGCAGACATGATAAAAGTGCCTCCAAATGAGCTTAATGCAACAAGCTCACTGTGGCCGTTAGCCGCCTGGGGAATGGATGTTATCGGACCCATCAATCCCGCCGCATCAAACGGGCATAAGTTTATCCTAGTAGCAATTGATTATTTCACCAAATGGGTTAAAGCAACATCTTACAAGACAATTACTAAGAAAGTCGTGGCGGATTTCGTCCGTGACCGTATCATGTGCCGGTTCGAAATTTCAGAGTCAATCATTACTGATAATGGCTCCAACCTCAATAGTTATTTGATGAAATCCATGTGTGAAACCTTCAAGATCTAACACAAGAATTCTACAACTTACAAACCTCAGATGAACGGAGCCGTAGAGGCCGCCAACAAGAATACCAATAAGCTACTAAGGAAAATGATAGAGAAGCATAAGCAGTGGCACGAGAAGCTCTCATTTGCTTTATTGGGATACCGCACCACAGTCTGCACATCGACAAGAGCGACCCCCTATATGCTGGTTTACGGTACAGAGGCAGTCATTCTCGCTAAGGTAGAAATTCCTTCCTTAAGGATCATACAAGAAGTAGAGCTTGACGACACAGAGTGGGTGAAGAGTCGTTACGAGAAACTAACTCTTATAGATGGAAAGAGAATAAATGTAGTTTGCCACGGTCAGCTCTATCAGAACAGAATGTCCAGAGCCTTCAACAAAAGAGTCAAGCCGAGACAGTTCACACCGGGGCAACTGGTGTTAAAGAAAATCTTTCCACATTAATATGAAGCCAAAGGGAAATTCTCTCACAACTAGTAGGGTCCGTACATGGTTCACCGGGTTCTAACAGAAGGAGCCCTCATTCTCGCAGAAATGGACGGAGAAGTCTGGCCAAAGCCAATTAATTCAGACGCAGTCAAGCGATACTATGTGTAATCTTTATGCTTTCCTTATATGATGTAATCTGAACTACGCTTGACCTGATTCCCGTTTAAGAGGGGATACGTAGGCAGCCCTATGGGTTCGGTCACAATTCAATAAAATTTTCATTTCCCCCACTATTGGAAACTGGGGCAGAATTTTGAGGAGGACCCTCATAATTCCGAAGTTGATTTCAGCCATTTATCATCAACAGCTATCAAAAGCAGCAGCCCAGTAGACTGGGGCAGAATTTTAAGGAGGACCCTTAAAATTTCGGAGCAAGAGAAGTTGCAATGACTTGAACCACGTTGCAGTAGTTGGTCCATCTAAGGAAAACTATTCTTAATTACGCATTTATATTATGATTTTACTAAATCATGCATTTTTATTACCAAAATTGCTTTGTTCAGCAATGCTACCCCAAGGATACACATAGTATCACCAAAACGGAACCGAGCAGGTCAAGTAGAGCCAGCGGGGATACGAACTGACCTTCCCCCCTTTTTTACAAAACTCACAATTTTTCTTTGAATGCAGGCACCCAAGTTGCAAAATCATCGAATATATTTATACACTCGTACTTTTCAGAAATACGACTCTCAGGACCGTCACACCTATCCACAATTACCATCCGCACACAACATCCCTAGCTACCATAATATCAGCTAAGGAACATTTATTACTATTCGCCTTTTATTTTCTACATTGCATAAGGCTACCATTCTGCCTTCCGAGGTTAAGCTTTACCTCCATCTGCATTTCCCGCTTTGCATAAGGCTACCATTCTACCTTCCGAGGTTAAGCTCTACCTCCATCTGCATTTCCCGCATTGCATAAGGCTACCATTCTACTTTCCAAGACTAAGCTCTGTCTCCATCTACATTCTCTGCATTGCATAAGACTACCATTCTGCCTTCCGAGACTAAGCTCTGTCTCCATCTGCATTCTCTACATTGCATAAGGCTACCATTCTGCCTTCCGAGACTAAGCTCTGTTCCATCTGCATTCTCTGCATTTCATAAGGCTACCATTCTGCCTTCCGAGGTTAAGCTCTACCTCCATCTGCATTTCCTACATTGCATAAGGCTACCATTCTAAGCTCTGTCTCCATCTGCATTCTCTGCATTGCATAAGGCTACCATTCTGCCTTCCGAGGATAAGCTCTACCTCCATCTGCATTCTCTGCATTGCATAAGGCTACCATTCTGCCTTCTGAGGTTAAGCTCTACCTCCATCTCGCATGGATGAAAGATCGCCACCTTCATTAACTTCTTGCATGGCTGAAAGATCGCCACCTTCATTTACTTCTTGCATGGCTGAAAGATAGCCACCTTCATTTACTTCTTGCATGGCTGAAAGATCGCCACCTCATTTACATTTGTATGGCTGAAAGATCGCCACCCTACTACATCTCATAGGCTGAAAGATCGCCAATTTATCCAAGGGCATCATCGTTTAGAGGCACCATTTGCATAGCCCAAGAACACCATGCCATGGCCCGAGGATCCCTTTTAACCTTTTGCATATCATTATTCAAAGGCATCATGGTTCGGAGGCATCATCCTCATAGCCTGAGAGCATCATTTTATGGCCCGCGAATCCTTTATTATACGCTTCATGGACCAGGACATCATGGTCCAAGGACGTCATCCTAACCATCTGAAGACAACATTCATGGTTCAACGGGAACTTGCATCATGTTTAAATTTACGCACAATATACACTTGTATTGCTTATTTGCATGTAAACCGGCAAACCACGATCGTCTTAGCAGGAGTGATCCTGCTCCAGTTCCCGCAGCCCTATTAGACTTTAACCATCCATCCCTACCTGAGTATCGCGTCCGTCCTTGGGAAAACCTCCATCGACATATCCCGTCGACTGATCCTAAACTACATATGGTCTGATTCCTGTAAGACCAGGGATATGTAGGCAGCTCAGGAACCAGAGCACGGTCAAATTCTTCAAACCATTTTGTTTGGTGAAATTGGCCATCATATCTTTACCCGACAACTCTTTCATCCTTCCCGGGTAAAGAAGGGCAGCTGTTGTTACCCAATTTTTTCCTATGTATTTTTATATGCAAAATACTTTCAAAATAGTATATATATATGCATATATAAGTATGTCCAAATATTTTAGTATTTTTCCTAATTTTTAAAATATTTTTAAATTAATTTATTGCCCTATTTTAACAATACAAAAACCAATAATTGTTCCTCAAATTATTATTTTTGTTATTAACTTATTTTATTCTCACATTTATACCAAAATATAGCTAAGATAATTTTTACGCATTTTTACAAATTTATTTAGTATTTTTAAAGCTAAATTACATATAATTGCAATTTTAGCATATTTTAAGATTTAATAGCATTTTATAATTATGAAATTGATTCCAGTGTTTTTTAATTTAATATTTGGGTATTATTAATTAATTTAGTACTTTTAATTTGTTTCAAAAATTATTTTACCTATTTTTATAAAATAAAAAGGGAAAAAGTGGCTATTTAAAATCTAGCCCGAACTATTTCAATTTTGGCCTAAAATCAGCCCCCAATTAAACCCCAATTTCATTTTTAAACGGACCAACCCAATTCAATTTGACCCGCCCCTGACCCAACTAAAATCTACCTGACCCATACCCCCTCTTATTCCAGCCGTTGATCTCTGAGATCAACAGCCCCTACCCATTCTTATATTTTTTAATCCAAACGACTACCTTAATCCCCTCATTTCTCTTCTATCAGCCGCTTCTAAAATGCTCCACTCCCTCACACTCTCTCGAATGTTCTCAAAACCCTAATCGCCTCCTACCGTCTTCAACCTCAAAACCACCGGAATCCATGGCTTCTCAGGCCATGGAAGCCCTACACTCACCCCTCCTTGCTCTTATACGCCTGGTACTTGGAGGTTCGAGGTCTGACCTCGAAGGTTTTCGCTCAGATCTTCGCCAATCTAAGGTTCTACGGCCATCTCCGGCCTTACTCCGGCGTACAATGGTGTTTTGAGCCTGGTTCTGACTTTTCCGACTCAGATCGGACCTTTTCCAAGCCTTTCTCATTTCTAGGGCTCTTCTGAAACCCTAACTCTTCGAGGTTTTCTTCGATCTTTTTAGATCTGTTATGTATCTATACTCTACTTGAGTTTTCAAAACGATTTCCCTAACTTTTCTTTCAAAATTACTTTTCAAAGTTCTTCTTTTACGATTTAGGGTTTTTTGAAAATGCTTAAATGCCTATCTGATCTTCTTCTCCTTTCCTTTTGTGTGTATTTGATGCTACTGCATCTTTATTCTTTCCATCTACCACACATGTTCTTCTGTGCTTTCTATCTTTTGTTTTCCTACTGTGTTTCTATACCATGCTCTCACATGTTTATCTCACTGTGTCTTCCTATATGTTCTTTTGTTATACTTTTCGGGTGTTCTTGTGTTCTTCTACTGTATTTCTCTACTAAGTTCTTAAGTCTCTTTGTTTGCCTTCTACTGAACCTTGTTTTAAGTTTCTTCTAAAAGACCCGTTTAAGCATGTTTACCTCTACTATTTCTTCTACTCTCATTATGCTTCGAATTTCTTCACTCTGTTTGCTTTGAACTTTCTACTGAAGTTGCTTGTTTTCTCATGAGTTTCTGAAAGAAATCTCTGAGCCTGTTTTGACTACTTGCTTCCTCATCTCTGTACTTGACTCGAGGTGGAAACCCTAGAATTTGGGGGTTCTGTCGAGGTTTGGTCATGTGATTGAACTAGGGTTCTGTTTGAGAACCCTTGACACTTTCAGACTAATCTCTGGGTCTATGAACTAAGTTTGAACTTCTTTGTTTGCACACAATTCTGAGTTTTTTTAATTCTTCTACACTAGACCCTTCTACTGATTGGCATGATAAGTTTCTCTCATGTTTAATGTGTCTGTTTGCTCTTATATGTGATGAATCTTTTTTCAAAAGGGTTTTCCTACTTATGATTAACTCAGAATTTCTTTTAATAGGTCTAATTGGTTGTTGCTGATTTTACTTATGTTAAACCTTTCTTCACCTTTTCTGACTGGGTTAATTCCTACAAATCTTTGGACTTCTTATTTCTTGGCTGGAACTGATTCACTTGCCTTATTTGCACAAACCGTTTACTCTCAAGACATTGTCCTTAAATAGACCTTTACTTTATTTCTGCTTGCCTTCTATACTATAAAAGGGCACGACCTCTTTCTCACCAGGGACACACTTTCAACTCAACACTTTTACACTTCAGACTTCCCACCCACAATATCAATTCTCTTCTAAACTCATTGTATTCTGACTGCCTGTTTGCACTTTTGCTTTACAAGACTACTGTTTTCTTCTTACTTGTTTCTTTAAGACTGGTACGTTCTGGTTTTAGCTTCAGCATCATCCCAATGTGTTTACTTACAGCCTTCACATCCATGTCTATTTTACTGTCTATGTGGAGTTAAATGTTTAACTAGCATGTTAATTTCTTTTTACATGTTTCTGTTGTGAATTCCTGCACCCCTGTTTCCTTCTATGTGCTTTGAGTTGTAGTTCAGGACATGGCAATATGAAAGTTATTGTTCATGTTTGGACTTGATCCCTTAGGGGATCCTGACTCCCAAAATAGTGTGTTTTAACAGGCTTGTAAGGTGTGCCAACACTTCTCATTGCTAGGTATGCCCACTAGCCTGTCCTTGCTTCTTTACCACTTCCCCTTTCCCCCTTTTCAAACTCTGCACATACACTCACTCTTAGCTTCTATGTTCTGCCCCCCTCCTATGAGCCTTGCCTTGGGATCTTGAGTTCCCTCTAAACTTGGACACCTGAGGGATGGCCCTTCCACACTGCACTATGACTTAATCCTGCACATTTGGGTATGAGCACTGCCCGGAGTCCATTTGAGGCTTTTAGGGACCTCTGACACATCCAAATGAGAGAAAGGATTTGGATCCTGATCTTTGGAGTTGGTTCATCACATATTTCAGACATGGAGTCTGAATTAGGCTCCCCTTGGTTGTACTGTTAATTTCTGATGTAATTTTGCTTTTCTTGTTCATTCTAGGCTGTAATCATTTGTAATAACTATTGGGGGTGGCTAGTGAAAGGGATGGGAATGTCTGTATGCAAAAAGGGGTAGATATCATGCCTATAGGCTTATTAATTTCTGCAGATAGCATGCCTATTTCTGCATTCTCATCTTTAGATAACATGCCTATAGGTTTATTAATTTCTGCATCCACGTAGATATCCTGATTATATGTTTACTTACATAATTCTGCACTTGCATATAGACACCATGGCTATAGGAATTCCTACATTATATAGACACCATGTCTATAGGTTTATGCACTCATATAGATACCATGTCTTTAGGGTTTTCTGCACTTCTGCATTATATAGATACCATGTCTATAAAAAACTTCTGCATCTCTCATATAGATGCCATGCTCGTAGTTAACGAGAAATTTAAATCCCGCATATGCATCTGTCACTAGACAAACCTGTCTATAGGATTTAAATAACTAACAGCATTTGGATACCATACCCATAGGATTTTTGCACTCTTGCTACGTCTGTAAAAATGTTTAAAATCAAAAACGCCTAGAAAGCATGCCTATAGGAACTATCAACCAAATCTGAACCACCTCACTCGTTTTAAGTTTAATCTGTCAGTAGTAATGCATTATCAACTGCAGAACTTGTATTATTCTGTTAAAAACTGGCAACCTTTTTGTAATCAATCTACTTATTTATTTCTGAAACCAGTAGATGTCATGCCTATAGGTTTCGTCTAACACCTAGGCAAGCCTTAGGATAAAAGCTATAACTGCACCAGGTTTTGTTAATTACAACCAGCAGGCAGGCCAAATTCGAACTTCTTATCTGAAAATATGTGATAAATCAACCTGCTTTAACTTATTAAGTTTGATTAGACCTTAATCAGTATATGCAAGACATGCTAAACTATATGCTTTTCTTTGATTTAAGGAGGTCTATTTGAGCCTTTCTATCTGTTTATGTGTTTTACCAATACTTGCCACATATATGTTTTGATTGTCGCCTTAGAATTTTGTCCTTTTAAAACTATGAAACCTCATACCCCTTCCCTTTTAGGATTAGTAGTCCCAAGTACCTCCGGACTGATAGGATTGGGGCGGGTAATAGCATGCAATAAGTAACGAAACCATTCTGCGCTTTAATACCTTAACGGGGTGGGAAAGAATAGATATGGATATGATGATCACGCGATAATGTCACGTGTAACCCCTCGTCGAGGAGCGATTACCGGACAATGTGTGGGGTAATCCATATTATTTATAAACCTAGGACCCCCCCCCCCCTTCCCTTTACTTGTTTATTACGTTGTTTACCTTTCAGAGTTTCAAACCGTTTTTCTCAATTTTTAGCTTACCTTTCACTTCTTTAATTTTATCTATTTGCAACCATTATGTGAAAATCCCCTCATATTTGAAACTCTTACTTGCTTACTTAAGGTCATTATTATAGTATGGTCAGGAACCACACTAGTGGATCTTGAGGGGTGCCTAGCACCTTCCCTTTGGGATAATTTCAAGCCCTTACCCAATCTCTGGTTTTCTAAATCAAACTCTTCTTAGTATCCTAATGCACTTTAATCATTAGGTGGCGACTCTTCTCTTTGAATAACCGTTAAAAGAATTGTCAATGTCATGAACCCGATTTCGCCAGAAAAAGGGAGCGCGACAGTTTCCATTTACGAATGTTGTGGTGTCAAATCTGACCCATATTTGCATAACCCGTCCAGCTCATCCGAATCTTAACGAGTTGTGTCAGTGATGTTTTCTTACCGGATCAATTTGGGTTGTAACTCAAATTGACGTGAGAAATTAGTAAATAGCCACTTTTGGGCCAGCTATTACAATTTAGCCATATTTTAAATTAGTATTGACAATTAGTCACCCATTAATGAAAAAATACTAATTTGAACAAAAATAACCATATCTAAAACACGGAAGAACACCAAGAACGACTGCTAGACCTTGAATATTTTTAAGTACATAATTCAGGAATTGTTCTTGAGTTTGAATGAAATGAAGTAGTAACTCTCAATTATTAAAGTGTAATGTGAATTCAAAAACCATGAATCATTTCTTGATTTTCCTAAATTTTGCACTAATAAAGATTCAGACACCAATAATATATCCTGAATTTTATATGTAAAGGTTAAAAATTACTAAATCGTAATCTGAAATAAAAAAACAACATAAATCGTTCATGAATTTTGCACTAGTAAATGTTTAAAAATCTGTAATTTATCTTGGATTTTAACGTTGCAGTAGTAAAGATTCAAATTTGCTAAAGTATAATATAAATTCAAAAATTAGGAATCTTTCTTAATTTTGCACTAGTAAAGATTCAAAAATTAGGAATCGTTCCTGGATTTGAAAATATAGCAAATCTTGAATTCCAACATATTTTACTAGGATTCCACCTCCAAAGATTCAAACTCCAATATCAATCAATGGAGTTGTGTTCCGTGTTTTAGATGGGGATGAAATCGTTAATTTAGCTGGCCTAGTGGCTACTTTACAAATTCAATTTAAGATATGGCTAAACTTTAATAGCCGACCTAATCAAATTGAATCATCTTTAGACACGTCAGTTTGGTGTTATTTAACATGTCAATTATTAATTCGTAAATAAAAAATAACATAAGCTTCAACCCTTCGATGGAACGACACTTTAATATCATGTTTATCATATGAGGTTTTTCCCACTTTGGTTATTGTTGTTTTTCTTGCTTCTTCATTTTCTTCTACCGTATTCTCTTTTTGTTTGGAAAATATCAACCTTTAATCCATCAAAATGTGCATATACACAATATAAATCTTAGGAAATTAAGCTTTTTTCTCTTCCCACTTTGTTATTGTAGTTGTGCCCTAAGAAGCTGAGGTCTATGCTACCGAGAATGAAAAAGATGAGAAAGCAAGAAAAAGGAAGGGTCGAATATGAAATTATCTCAAATCTACTTCAAATGATTTTAAATTTGAAACAAAGCCTCCAAACATCAACAGAAATGATCTTGCATTACTAATTTAGTCAAATAACACCAAATCAATAAGATACACTTTATCGTCTTCAATACCTTTTAAGACGAACAATGAACTTTTAAGATTTTTTTAAACAAATCAACAAATCAATATTTGAACTAAAACGTTAAGCATAAATAATCTAACGCTCAAATAATTTTAACAATAATTATCATTAACTTTGAATTTTCAACCCCAAAATAAGAATTTCAAGTTTCTAAAAATTGAAGAATTTATGGTGTTTTTGGTTAAGAAGAAGAGGAGATTGCGAAGAAGAAACTGAATGGCATCTTAGTCCATATAATTTTCATTAAACTTAAAAGGTCCGGCTTCGCACGTTCATCCAAAGCGGGGACAAAAAATAATACTAGTCCCATAGCGGGACAACTGGTGTATTACGAACATAACATGTTTGAGGACTGTGTTGGTTGTAAGAGATGTGAATCCGCCTCGTCCAAATGTGGTGTAACCCATATCAGTGGCGGATCCAGGATTTAAAAATTACGGATGTCACATTACTTTGAACGTAAACATGTTATTATTTATACGGTCCAAATAGAGTAAGTATTTAGTCGGTTTGATCAGTTTTGGACTTCCGCTCGATCTATTTGTCTTTCGATTTATACAGTCAAATCAGTTAAGCGAAAAAAATAATAATTATGATAACTGAGGGTTTTTGTTCTAGCAGGAGAGAGAAGATCTTTGGAAGAAGAAAACTAATTTTTTTTGTGTGTATATATATATATGCGGTCGACTTTTTGATCCTTTAAAAATAAATTTTATATTGAATAAAATTGTCATCAATTTCTTTTTAATAGTTCGAAGTTTAAAACTAACTAAAAGTATGGTTATTAATTTTTTTTTTATATGAGGTATGTAGGAAGTCCTAAGTATTAGGACTTTAAATTCCAATAACCTTACATAAATTATTTTCTTATTTAAACTATATAATATAGCTATGATATTTTGCATGCTAATTTTCCTAATATTTATGTTATAATTCTAAGAGAACATAATGAATTGACAATAACGAAGAATCATGAACTACGTGATACAGTGATACTCTTACTAAAATGAGTCCTTGATTAACCCAAATAAAATTTAAAAAACAAACAAAGAAAGAAAGTATAATTTTAAGGTACTTTCATAGTTGTAGTCAAATTCCAGTTGCTCTAGGAAACTTATTAATTGATGTTGAATCCTCGACATCAGCAAAAACATTTTAAAAACGTAGCTAGACAGATACGATCCTGCGCCATGAAGGAGGAAACTATGCGCTTTAACCACTGGCACCTTGGTACCTCCTGCTATTTTGGGTGGCAACTATTTTATTTAACTTCTTTCTTGCATATATATACACATTTATATAGAATTTTTACCGAAGCTTGCGGGTGGCGTACCACCCCGAGGGCCTCAATAGATCCGCCCCTGACCCACACATTTGACATCACGCCTCCTTTATTATTTTCCGAATAAAAGGCATAAGTGATCCCTCAACTATTCGTGGGTGTAACTAGATCCTTTATGTGTAAATTTGAGCATTAATAGTCCTTCTAATTTTTTTTTTGAGTTAAAGTTATATTCTATTGATACTCAAAAATATTACAAGTTGAGTCCTAGTAGTAGCTTTGACTCGCTACTACCCCTTTATATCACTTATACTATGACAAAGTAAACAAAGTGTCTAACTAACTATAACTACCAATACAGACACTAGTATCTCATCTATGCCTTTCTATTTCTGTCTATACATTTGTTCTTCATGGAATCCAATCCAGTTTCTGCAGCAGCTCTCTCCATTTCCTGTTATGCTTTCCTCGAACATGTATATGCAGCACTATTTCCTTGCAAATTTGGTGTTCATCATATTTGCTATCTTCAAATCTGCCTCTGTTCCTTTCTCTCCATATCAGTGCAACTGTCATGGCAAAAACACAGCATGTGATACCATTAATATCTTCCCTGCTCTTTGCCTTCTTGCTGGCCCATTTCAATTCAAATTCCCAGTCTCCTATGTTTCTTTTATGTCCCAGCCATAAGCACAGTTTAGTCCTTCTAATTTTATAAATCGCTTTTGGTCCAAGTCTAACAAAAACATCATTTTTAACGGGAAAGAACGATGCAGTTTGGGGAATGTCACTCCAAGCCAATGGATCCTTACCCCTGTCCAACAGAATCCAAAATTACTCGAATAACTTCACCTTCGCTTCCCTCTAGAAAGCTATAAAGCTATGCGTTCTCATCTCCTTTGACCCCAAAATTGCTTCCTTTACATTTTGAAGCACTCTAAAAAAAATTCTATTGTAACAACAAATTTCACACTTAAAAATAATCAAGACTAAAAAAGTTAAGTAAAATGTAGTATTTTATTTTAAATACATTGGATATTACTGTTTGATTAAAAAGAATTAAGTCTTTCTATAAACTAATTAAATAGGAAGATTTGAGGCAAATCCTAGCCAAAAATAATTCGTCTTATATATGAGGTAGAAGATAAGAACAAGCAAGAATAACTGAACATAAAATTTAATCATAGCAGTAATTGAACCCCGTAATGTAAGAAGAGGATGATGATTTTCATAACATTGAATAATAATGAAGAATACATAGATAAAGAGGCTCACCGATCTTTAATAAAGGTTGACCCCCACACATCCGATATGATGGGACTAATGATGTATACTGAGGATCTGAGCTCCCTTGCTTCTTTCTCCTTGACGAGGAGAAAAGGATGAAGATCCCTCTTCCTCTCTGAAAATATGTTTGTGTGTGAGTTTGTTTCAGCCTCGCATTTCGTTTTTCTCTCACTTAGTATATATACTAGGTATTCTCATTTACACAACGGTCATTAGCTAGAGTACCTAAGCCATTTAACTATTTTATAGATTGACCCTCTGAAATACCGTAACATCCAACTTACCGTACAAGTATTCTGAGTACACGACCTCGGCCTTAGCCGAGGTGCTCATCGCTATAGCGTTGTACGAATACGACTTCGGCCCAAATGACTTTGCCGCTCCTCTTCACGCAGATTCTTGTTTGGTCAGATTTCGACCCATACAATTACAATATCTGAAATTGCTCTAATTCTTCCTTTTAGAAATTACATCAAAAGTCTTTAAGCTCGATCTTAAATTTAATAAATTTCAATCCACTTGAAACTTGATCTTGAACTATATCTTCAACTTGAAATTAGATATTTGATCTTCCTAGGTTTGTGAGCATCAATTTGCAGTGTATGCAATCCACCTTGAGTCTGTCTTTGACAAATAAGAAGAACTATTCAGGGTCATTTGACTGCAAATAAGTTATCCTCGGATTAATTATTCCACCGTCCTATAGGGATAAAAATTACACTAAAGTCCTTGGATAATTAATTCGGGATTTAGTTACATCGCAATTATATCGCAACCAAATATTGAATAACATCTCAAATTTAATCTCAGAATTAATTATCTTTTATCTCTCATATCCAACGAGCTCGTCTTGTGATGTTTCCTTGTTTTTTTAGGCAAACATAATTACTTTGAACAAGTCAATGTTAAGGTAAAGTACAGGATGAATATGTGCTTTAAGATTTTAGCTATATTTTTTGAAGAAGCCATATTTATTTAAAGACTTCAAATTTTAAAAGAGGAAATCTGTATTTTGCCAATGGCGGTCATATGAGTTCTTAAGACCAGATGTTTCAATCGAACTGTCACGACCCGGAATTTCTATCCACGGGAGTTGTGATGGAGCCTACTCGTAGAAGCTAGGCAAGCCACAAATCATAAACTCTAAACTTCTTTATTTTATATTCTTTTTATTAAACATAACATCTGGCGTTAAGTATTTAAATAACAGTGGAAATATGGAATTAAAGCGGAAGACTTAAATTAAATAAGTTGAACAATAATGCGGAAATCAACATATGCCTCTACCCAAGAACTGGTGTCACATCACTCACGAACTACTAAGAGTACTAAATACAACCGTTTGAAAGAAATATAATATTGTTTGTCTCGAATACATGAGATAACAGGACGGAATATAAGATAGAGGAGACGTGGGGCCTGCGGATGCCTGCAAGGCTACCTCGGTGTCTCGGTGGACTGAAGGCTGACTCTCGCACTACTGGTGCTGTCCGAAACCTGGATCTGTGCAAAAGAGCACAGAGTGTAGTATCAGCACAACCGACTCCATGTGCTGGTAAGTGTCCAGCCTAACCTCGGCGAAGTAGTGATGAGGCTAGGACCAGACTCCAAATATACTTGTGCAGTTCATATATATATATACAACGGAGAAGAGATACAGAGATAACCAGTCAATGTGGGAGCGGGAAACATGTTGTGGGGGAGATAATAGTTCTGAATAGAAAGACATCAAGTAAGGAAAGAAACAACGTAACTAGAATATCAACAAGGAAACAGAAATCAACAATTTGCACGACATCACCCTTCGTGCTTTTACTCTCGTTCTCACCAAAACAATACACGGCATCACCCTTCGTGCTTTATGCTCTTCCTCACCCAAACAACAATCACAAGACAAATAGGGTAAGGGAATCTAATACCTCGAAGTAAATCAAATGACAACAAGTAATGAAAGAAATAACATAACTCGGATATCAACAAAGAATCAGAAATCAACAAATGCACGGCATCACCCTTCGTACTTTTACTCTCGTCCTCATCAAATCAATCGTATCATAATAATGTGCACGACATCACCCTTCGTGCTTTTACTCTCTTTCCTCACAATATAGTCAATGAATATCGGTACGGAATGGTATATCATACGGCACGGCATCACCCTTCGTGCTTTACACTCTTTTCTCACAATAGCAAACAATGCACGGCATCACCCTTCGTGCTTTATCGCTCTTCCTCACCCAAACAACAATCACAAACAAGGGGCAAGGGATTAAATAGATAATAATAATAATAATAATAATAATAATAATAATAATAATAATAATAATAGTAGTAGTAGTAGAAATCCCGGCAAGGGAATACAATTAAACAACTAAATCCCGGCAAGGGAACAATATCAATAAATCTCAACATTCCGGTAAGGGAGATAATCAACAAAGCAACAAGCATCCTGCAAGGGAATAATTCAATAACTCTTTCTCTTTTTTCAATTCTTACTTTATAACTCACTTTACCACTTGAGTCAATGCTCCAAAGGGTTCAATTATCTCATATACTTTCACAATTCGTATTACTACTCGAGCCAATGCTTCTCGAAGTGCAAAGATCACAATTTCTTTCACATGCTTTTTACAACATATAGAAATCATTATTAAGGCATGAAAGATACAACAAAATCAGAATATCGGCAATATGAAGACTCACGGTTATGCTAGACACCAACGTATAGATACTCGTCACCATGCTTATACGTCGTACTCTCGACAATTAGCACATAGCAAATATGACTCAACTCCTAATACCTCAAGCTAAGGTTAGACCAAACACTTATCTCAAACTTCCACGGCCAAATCAATCCTCAATTACCGCTTTTTCTCTCGAATTCGGCTCCAAATCGATTGTATCTATACAATAATGACTAGGGGTGGGCATAAAATCCGAAAAATCGAATTCCGAACTGAACCGAATTAATTTGGTATTTTGGTTTCGGTTTTTTCGGTATTTCGGTACAGAAATTTCGGTATTTCGGTAATTCGGTACGGTATACGGTATTGGATTATTGATATTTCGGTATTTCGGTATACCGAAATACCGAAATAGTTTAATGAGGTAAGATCAATAATTCGGTCATCTCCACACTTGCACTTGTTTTGTGATCAGAATATGCAGATTTTTCCTCGTCAGTTGCCGTAGAAGACGACCGTTTACGATAGGAACAAACGAGGAAGAGAAGTGGCACGGCGATGAGTGTTAACGTTAATGCTAAACTTTCGAAAAGGTAAGGAAGTGGAGATTTCCAATGCAACAATAAAGTACTACCATTTGAGCCCATAGTACTACCATTAGAGATGGAGGTTGAGTTTGTGGCTACAACCCTCATTATTATAATTTTCTCAGCTCTCTATATATATATGTTGAAACTGTGTTATAGCTGAAATAAAAATCTTGAATTGTGTTGGGTTTTATAGAGGTAGTGCTGCTGTACAAGCACTGTACAAGTCCTATAAATGAAATTGCTAAAATGGCACTAGGCTCCAAAAGGATTCTCCTGTTGCTTTGCAAATTGCACGACAAAATTTTGATTTTGTTTATTAAGTTATGATGTTTCCAGAAAATTAATTCTGCGTAGTGGTGATTCCCCCTTTTTTAACGCTTTTCAAAAGGTTGATAAAGTTTTGAGGGGCATGATTTTATTTAGTACTTTTTCTTTGCTAGCTGCTACTGTTGTTTACTATTGTCTTTTTTAAAACCATATATTTTGTGGAAGGCTCAAGCACATAAATGTAGGTATCAAACGAATGTCAAAAGATTCTGTGAACAACTTTAGAGGATCAAGAAAAAGAAAGCACAATATTAAAGTAATTGAAGGTAAAATAATGTTGGCGCCAGATTTTGCTAGTTAATGGAGGGGGAGACAATGAAGATTTGGTTTAAACCGAAACCGTACCGAACCAAAATAAGAAATACCGAACCGTACCGAAATATTATGGTACAGTATTTGGTATATATAATTGATAAACCGAATACCGAACCGAAATTCTTAAATACCCAACCGAAATACCGAACGATCACCCCTAATAATGACTTCAATACATCAATAAATGTTAAACAATGCGAACCCAATGCCTAATTATAGCCTTCCAAGCATTCTTCCCAAAATCCCAAAAATCGACCCCGAGCCCGCTTGGTCAAAACACGAGGTTCGGACCAAAATCAAATCACCCACGAGCCCGAATATATAATTTATTTTCAAATTCGTCCCCAAAACGAGGTCTAAATCAAGAAAAGTCAAAAAGCCCTAACTCTACTCAATTCCCTAATTTCTACCCTTAATTACATGTTTTAGGCCTAGAAATTCAATAGATGTTGATGAAAATGGAAGAAAACGAGTTAAACATTACTTACCCAAGAAGTTTTGATGAAAAAGTGCTTCAAGGATCGCCTAGGAGCTTTGGAGAAGAAGAAGTTTGTGAAATTTTTATGAAACCCCGTAAGTGTTCTGTTTTTGGCTTTTAAAAATCACTGGGCGAAAATGCCCTTCGCGTTCACGACTGACCATTTGCGTTCGCGATGGTCAAGCAGGATAAGCCTTCGGGTTCGCGTACACGGGCTCGCGTTCACGTCCAAGGGGTCTCGTTCGCGTAAGGTGTTCTACCCATCCCCCTACCCAGGCGCTTGGCCTTCGCGTTCGCATAGCCAGGAACGCGTTCGCGAAGGTCTAGCCCCCCGTTGCCTCGTGTTCGCGATCAGGCCTACGTGTTCGCGTAGAAGGATATTTTCCTTTAACAAATTTACTCATCGCGTTCGCGAGGGTTCTCCCGCGAACGCAAAGAAGACCATATCAGAACTAGAAACCTGCAACTTTCATAAGTCTAAAACCACTCTGAAATACCTCCGAAATACTCCCGAGCCCTCGGGGCTCCTAACCAACCACATGCACTAACTCAACAACATCATACGAACTTATCCGAGCGATCAAATCGCCTAAATAATCTCAAAAACAATGAATCAAACCTCAAAAATCAAGAATTTTTTCAAAACTTCATCAAGTTGAAAAATTAGAACTTTAAGTCCAAAACACGTCAAACGATATCCGATTTTAACCAAACTTTACAGAAACACCTTAAATCATATATAAGACCTGTACCGGACGCGGGAACATAAATACGGGCCTGATACCAACACGTTCTAATCAAATTTCATTTCACTTTTTCTTAACAATTTCAGTTTAAAAATTCATTTCTCGAGCTTGGGACCTCGGAATTCGATTCCGGGCATACGCCCGAGTCCCATATTTTCCTACGAACCCTTCGGGACCGTCAAATCACGAGTCCGGATCCGCTTACCCAAAATATTGACCGGAGTCAAATTTATTCATTTTAACATCAAAATATAGCATTTTTCACAGAATTTCATATTTAGGCTTTCCGACTACGCGCCTGGACTGCGCACGTAAATCGAGGCGACTCTAAATGAGGTTTTCGAAGCCTCGGAAGCACAAAATGAATAAGAAAACAGGTGATAACCCTTTGACTCATCACACGAACAAATAACTAGTGCCACGGTGCAATCATTCTGTTCCTTCAACCATAAATAATTAAAAAAAAAGTTCTTCTTCTTCTTTTTTCTTTTTCTTCAACTTCTATTTGTCGTGTCATTTGTCCGGCCAATGCAAATGAAACAAATTACCTAATTTTGCTTGCTTTCGCTGAGATTCAAATATTGGTATTCGAAGTTTTGTGTATTTTATTTTTGATAATTGATGGTTATAATTTATTCATATATTTTCATCTGTTAAATATTAAAAAATTTAAATAAAAACAAATATATCATGTTCTCCCATATTTTTTAACATACTTCGCAGGAGGAAGAGCATATGAAAATTGAAAAAAAGAAGCAAAAAAGTGGGAATTGAGTAGCCAAATGGGAATGAAGAAGTAAATGGACTATATCACCATAGTTGCGACGATGGCAATTGAAAATTATGAAACAAGTACATAGTTGCAATTAGAGAACTATAGTTGAAACTGTAGTCTTTCAACTCAATTGGCAAAATCATAGTTGCACCTACAATTTCCATAGTTGCAACTATGGAGAACTTTAGGCAAAAAAACTCTATAAATAGAGTATGATTTTTGGATAGAAGACATTGAGTCTTGTTGGGAGAAACTACTCTTTGGTCTCTCTTTTCTTTAGTATTTTTCACTTGTTGTCTTTCTTTTAGAAGAACTAGTTTTTCGGCATGTGCGTCGCACATGTATGCCAAGCCAAGTTATATAGTACACAATTTTGTAAAATAATTTCTTAATCTTTTCTATTGTGACTCAACCTGAGATGATTAAGTGCTCAAAATGAAAAATTGCATTTAACAAATAGATCAATTGAAAGCATGCAAAAAGAGATTGATAGAAATATGCCCAAAACATTCAGAATTACTGTAACCCATATGAAAATTGATTTAACTGGTCAATACCTTACTGAAAAAGACAATTTTGTTTTAATTTATACTGGCAGCTCTAAGCGAATACAAAATTTAAGTGGCTCAACAACAACTATTTTAGAAAGAAACATGCAATGGAATGAGTATTAATTCGTTTTTTAACTTGATGAGAACGACCTCAGCGTCTTAGCATGTTTTCTTAATATTCACTCCCCATATAAGACAAATATTCCGAGTCAATGGGGAATCTACTTACTTAACAAAAAAAATTGAAATAAAAACAAAAAATAATCAAAGAATGTCCTATCATTAAATTCAGATATAGTGAAATTTAAACGTGAAATGAGCATATTTTATGCTCTTCAAACCCACTCCCAAAATTAAAAAGAAAAAAAGAACAATTTACTATGTCAAAACTTGAGAGTTAACCTTTATAAGCAAAAACAGTTTAATTGCAGTTCTTCGATTAAATTGCTATCAATCGAAAAAGTTTTTATTCTCATTGCTCTAATTCGAGATCTCTTATTCATACTATCCTACCACACCATGATAAAATACATAATTTATTACCTAAGTTATGAGTTCTTATAAAAGCCTATATTTTCAGAAGTTTTGTCAGTGAGAAATGGCAATATCAAAATTTCTTATTAGAAATCCAGCTCAAATTTCTTCAATAAGTAAATTGGCAGACTTTCCTTCCGTATAATAACGTAATAGTCAGAGTACGTAATTAAATAGCATCTGATGGTAAACTAAGCAATAATAACTAAAGCATAGAGCACTCCTCGGACTGTAAAAATTAAATTATAGACAATAGCATAAATAAATTAAGCAGATGAAGACGTATTATTTTGAGTCACGAAGGATTGCAGAAACAATAACTGAAAGAATGAACAAACCAAAAATGAGCGATAAAATGTCTTTAAATTTGATGTAAAGAATCTCTTCGGCGGAAACCTAACGACGAACTGATCGCAAAATTCTGTGGCAATCTTTCCAGTAACACTAATAGAGACATGCACATAGTAACTCAAACATGCACCGTATGAAAAATAGTAGCGTTTGGACTATTTGTAAACGTTAGTAACTTCCTTCAAAAAAGGTGTAGGGAACGTTGGCTTCTCTTTGTGGAGGTATTAGAATCTTTTTATATTATTATATAGGATAATTAGGTTTTTGGGCATTTGCTAATTGCTCGAAGAATCTAAGTGCAAGCAACTATTATGTGATATCTGTTAAATAAAGATCAAAAATCTCTTTCTTATCAAAACGGTGGCAACTCTTCAAAATAGTGTATATTGGATTCTATTCGCAGGCTTCATTTTTTTTAAATATTAATAAAAGGTTAATAAGAAGGATATTTTGATAATTTAACTTTTAAGTTAGAGTTTCCTGTTTTTAATAAGTAGTTTCTATGTACGTGTTTCACACGTAACAGCTCAACTAAGAAGAGAAAGACTTAATAAAAAATAAGGTAACGTAATTAAGTACAATACAGTAGTCACGATTAATAATAAACACTGTTAATTTCATTGTCACGATCCGGATTTCCCACCTTCGGGAGTCGTGATGACGCCTACTAATGTGAGCTAGGCAAGCCAATTATTTGAACAAATTGCTTCTTTATCCATTTTATACTCTTTAACAATTATAAAGCCAAAGCGTGTGGACAGCGAAAAATTTCAATAAGCGGAAGAAATGCAATAAATTATCTGAATATATATATCTATGTCACGACCCGGATTTTTCACCCTCGGGAATCGTGATGGCGCCTACTCGTAGAAGCTTGGCAAACCGTAAAATATAGAAATTTTAACTCTTTCTTTTTAATCCTTTTTAGCAATTTGAATTAACAAGTGATCAACATTTAAAAAAAAAAGAAATTTAACGATAAACAGAATAAGCGGAAAACTTAAACAGCTAAAATAACCAAGCCAGTACTTACATGCCAATATACTCCTCTACCCGGAATCTGGTGTCACAATATTCACGGACGTACTAAGAGTTACTACAACAAATGTCTGAAAGAAATACAATCTGTCTCGAAATCTAATGAAAACAGAGTACATAATGAAATAGAAGAGAACGCCGAGCCTGCGGACGCCTGCAGGACTACCTCGGGATCTCTGGCTGGACTGAAGGCTGGCTCCCCAAGTGCTACTGCCCAAATGCTGCTCCGGTATCTGCACATAGTGCAGAATGTAGCATCAGCACAACTGACCCCATGTGCTGGTAAGTACCTGGCCTAATCCCGGCGAGGTAGTGATGAGGCTAGGACCAGACTCCAGATAAACCTGTACAGTTATATAATATACAGAGGAAAATAAACAAGAATAAATAATTTAAATGGGAGAGGGTACATGTTACGGGGAAAATATCAAATCCAGCAGAAACTTAAGAAAATAGGGGAGAACAATTCAAAATCTACAACAAAACAATAATAACACTATTATGGCGCGCAACCCGATCCCTTATCATTTAACATTGTTGCGGCGTGCAACCCAATCCATTTATATCACTGTTGCGGCGTGCAACCCAATCCATTTATATCACTATTGTGGTGTGCAACCCGATCCAATATAACGTTGTTGCGGCGTGCATCCTGATCCATATATATAATATTGTTGCGGCGTGCAACCCGATCCATATATATATAACATTGTTACGGCGTGCAACCCGATCCATATTTAGTATTGTTGCGGTGTGCAACCCGATCCATATATTTGTATACCTTTAATATCAACCATACCATGAGTCTCGGCAAGGGATCAACAATAAACTACTCTATCCCGGCAAGGGATTCAACAGTAAAAGAAATTATGTCCCGGCAAGGGAGAAACAACTATAATCAATCCTAACCCAACATCTACTCATCTCAGCTAACACCAATACTCAGTCATAAGTAACTTCCACGAAAAGAAACTCAATCCTTGCTCAATATCGAGAATCATCAATTAAAGCATCCGTAGTATCATTTAAGAACACAACAAATTTTAATTTAAGACTCATGGTCATGCTCGACACCAACGTATAGATACTCGTCAACATGCCTATACGTCATACTCAACAAGAAGCAAATAGCAAATAGGACACAACTCCTAATCCCTCAAGCTAAGGTTAGACCGAATACTTACATCGAACTTCCATGGCCAACTCAAGCCTCAAACACCACTTTTCATTTCGAACTCGGCTCCAAATCAATTATATCTAGACATAATCGACTTAATAACATCAACAAACGCTAAACAATCCAATTCCAATGCTTAATTATAGCTTTCTAATCATTCTTCCCAAAAAGTCAAAAATTAATCCCGGGCCTGCTTGGTTAAAACATGAGGTTCGGATCAAAACTCGATCACTCATTCACCCACGAGCCCGAATATATATTTAGTTTTGAAATCCGACTCCAAAACTAGGTCAAATTTTCAAATAATCAAAAAGCTCTAACTCTACCCAAATCCCTAATTTTCTACCCTTAATCACATGTTCTAGGCTTAGAAATCTAGTGGGCATTGATAAAAATGGAAGAAAACAAGTCAAAGATTACTTACCCAAGAGGTTATGGTGGAGTAATTCTTCAAAAATCGCCAAAGAGGTGTGGAGAAGAAGAAGTTTGCGAAAAATGGGTTAAATCCCGTAATGCATTCTGTTTCTGGACCGTTAAAATAATTGGGCGGATTTGGTCATCGCGTTCGCGATGAGTCAGGTCTGACAGACCTTCGCATTCGCAGAAGATGGCTCGCGTTCGCCGAGAAATAACTCCTCGAGCCTTCGCGTTCGCGTCCAAGTGGTCGCGTTCGCGTATGTATAATTTTCCCTTCCCCCTGACCAGGCCACAAGCCTTCGCGTTCGAGATACCAGGCCCGCGTTCGCGAAGGGTAGACCCCCCAAAGCTTCACGTTTGCGACCTTGGTCTCGCGTTCATGTAGAAGGAATTTTCCTTCAGCACAGTTAACTCATCGCGTTCGCGAGGGTCCTCCCGCGAACGCGAAGAAGAAAGTATCAGCACACCAGAAACTGGAAAAACCTATAACTTTTGAGTTCCAAAAACCTTCCGAAACACACCCGAGCCCTCAGGGCTCCAAACCAAACATACATACTTACTCAAAAACACCATATGAACTTATTCGTGCGATCAAATTGCCAAAATAACATCATTAACATCGAATTAAACCTCAAAATCAATGAATTATTTCAAAACTTCTTAAAACACCAAATTTGCATTTAAGGATCGAATCACGTCAAATGACATCCGTTTCTCACCAAATATCACAGGATCGTCTTAAATCATATATAAGACCTGTACCGGGTGTCAGAACCAAAATATGGGCCCGATACCCATGAGTTTTAATCAAAATTCATTTTCAAATCTTTTAAACAATTTCAGAAAATAATTTTCTTTAAAAAAAATCATTTCTCGGGCTTTGGACCTCGAAATTCGATTTTGGGCATATGCCCAAGTCCCATATTTTTCTACGGACCCTCCGGAACCATCAAATCATGGGTCCGGGTCCGTTTACCCAAAACTTTGACCGAAGTCAAATTAATTCATTTTATAGTCAAAACATATCATTTTTCACAGATTTTCACATATAAGCTTTCCGGCTACGTACCCGAACTATGCACGCAAATCGAGGTGATGCTAAAAGAGGTTTTTAAAGCCTCAGAATGCATAAAAGGTCATCACATTCTCCACCTCTAAAACAATCGTTCGTCCTCGAACGGACAGAAGAAGGAAGTACCTAAGTCGGGGAAAAGATGGGGATAACGGCTTCGCATATTGGACTCGGACTCCTAGGTCGATGCCTCAAGAGGTTGACCTTTCCACTAAACACGAACAGAAGGAAAACTCTTCGATCTCAACTGAAGGACCTGTCGGTCTAGAATAGCTACCGACTCCTCCACATAAGACAAGTCCTTGTACAACTGGACAGTGCTGAAATCTAGCATGTGGGATGGATCGTCATGATATTTCCGAAGCATGGACACATGAAACACTGGATCTATGGCTGATAAGCTCGGCGGCAATGCAAGTCTATAAGCCACCTCTCCTACTCGATTAAGGATCTCAAACAGGCCAACGAACCTAGTGCTAAGCTTTCCCTTCTTCCCAAATCTCATCACGCCCTTCATAGGCGACACTCGAAGCAGAACTCGCTCACCGACCATAAATGCTAAATCACGAACCTTGCGATCGTCATAACTCTTTTGCTTGGACTGAGATGTACGAAGCCTATCCTGAATGATCCTGACCTTGTCCAAGGCATCCTGAACCAGATCCGTACCCAACAACCGAGCCTCTCCCGGCTCAAACAATCCAACTGGAGACCGACATCACCTACCATATATAGCCTCATAAGGAGCCATCTGGATACTTGACTGGTAGCTGTTGTTGTAGGCAAACTCTGCTAAAGGCAAAAACTGATCCCACGAGCCTCCAAAGTCAATGACACAAGCTCGGAACATATCCTCCAAAATCTAAATAGTCTGCTCGGACTGCCCGTCCGTCTGAGGATAAAATGTTGTGCTCAACTCAACCCGTGTGCCCAACTCTCGCTGAACTGCTCTCCAGAAATGCAAGGTAAACTACGTACCTCGGTCCGAAATGATAGACTCAGGCACACCATGTAGATCTCAGCTAACCTCTCGGAAGAATAGGAAACTGCCACAGGAATGAAATGCGCTGACTTAGTCAGCCTATCAACAATAACCCACACTGCATCGAACTTCCTCTGAGTCCATGGGATTCCAACAACGAAGTCCATAGTGATCCGCTCCCACTTCCACTCAGGAATCTCAATCTTCTGGAACAAACCACCAGGCCTCTGATGCTAGTACTTAACCCGCTGACAATTCAAACACCGAGCCACATATGCAATGATATCCTTCTTCATTCTCCGCCACCAATATTGTTGCTGCAAATCCTGATACATCTTCGGGGTGCCCGGATAAATAGAGTACCGGGAGCTATGGGCCTCCTCTAAAATCAACTCTCGGAGTCCATCCACATTAGGCACACAAACTTGACCCTGTAATCTCAAAACTCCATCATCACCTAAGGTAACCTGCTTGGCACCTCCGTGCTGCACCGTGTCTCTAAGGACACACAAATGGGGATCATCATACTGCTGATCACGGATACGCTCCAATAAAGAAGAACGAGCGATCGTGCAAGCTAACATACGGCTGGGCTCAGAAACATCCAACCTCACAAACTGATTGGCCAAAGTCTGAACATCCAAAGCGAGCGGTCTCTCACCGACCGAAATATAAGCAAGACTACCTATACTGGCTGACTTCCTGCTCAAAGCATCGGCCACTACATTGGCCTTTCCCAGATGATATAAGATGGTGATATCATAATCTTTCAAAAACTCCAACCACCTCCTCTGCCTCAAATTCAATTCCTTTTGCTTGAACAAATACTGAAGACTCTTGTGATCCGTGAACACCTCACATGCCACGCCATACAGATAATGCCTCCAAATCTTTAACGCGTGAACAATGACTGCCAACTCTAAATCATGAACCAGATAGTTCTTCTCATGAATCTTCAACTGTCGCAAAGCATAGGCAATGACCTTGCCATCCTGCATCAACACTGCACCAAGCCCAATACGAGATGCATCGCAATAAACTGTATAAGGCCCTGAACCTGTGGGAAAACCAACACCGGTACCGTAGTCAGAGTTGTCTTAAGCTTCTGAAAGCTCGACTCACACTCATCCGACCATCTAAACTTGGCACCCTTCTGGGTCAACCTGGTCATCGGGGCTGCAATAGATGAAAACCCCTCCACGAACCGATGATAGTAGTCTGCCAATCCCAAGAAACTCTGAATCTCTATAGTTGATGTTGGTCTATGCTAGTTCTTGACAGACTCAATCTTCTTCGGATCAACCTGGATACCCTCTGCTGATACAACATGACCCAGAAATGCAACTGAACTCAACCAAAATTCACACTTTGAGAACTTAGCATATAACTGACTATCTCTCAAGGTCTGAAGAACCACTCTAAGATGTTGCTCGTGCTCCCCCCGGCTGCGGGAATAAATCAAGATATCATCAATGAAGACTATCACGAATGAATCCAAATAAGGTCTGAACACTCGGTTCATCAAATCCA
Organism: Nicotiana sylvestris; assembly: GCF_000393655.2. Lineage (NCBI taxonomy): Eukaryota > Viridiplantae > Streptophyta > Magnoliopsida > Solanales > Solanaceae > Nicotiana > Nicotiana sylvestris. The sequence continues at coordinate 44,891,160 of NC_091058.1, forward strand.
TAAAAGCTGGTAGGGCATTTGTCAACCCGGATGACATCACCAAGAACTCATAATGCCCGTACCGAGTGCGAAAAGTTGTCTTAGGGACATCGATGCCCTAATCCTCAACTGATGGTAGCCAGATCTCAAGTTAATCTTTGAAAATACCTTGGCACCTTGAAGCTGATCAAACAAATCATCAATCCTTGGCAACAGATACTTATTTTTAATTGTAACCTTTTTTAACTGTCGGTAATCAATACACATTCTCATCGATCCATCCTTCTTCTTAACAAACAACACTGGCGCACCCCAAGGCAAAACACTGGGTCTAATGAAACCCTTCTCAAGCAAGTCTTGCAACTGCTCCTTTAACTCTTTCAACTCAGGCGAGGTCATACGATACGACGGGATAGAAATGGGCTGAGTGCTCGGAGCCAAATCAATATCCCTGTCGGGTGGCATACCCGGCAGGTCTGAAGGGAATACCTCAGGAAACTCACGAACAACGGGTACAGAATCAATAGAAAGAACCTCAGCACTAGAATCATAAACATATGCCAAATAGGTTAAACACCCCTTCTCGACCATACGCTGAGCCTTCACATAAGAGATAACACTACGGGTAGAATGACCAGGATTCCCTCTCCACTCTAAACGGGGCAAACCCGATAAGGCTAAGGTCACAGTCTTGGCATGACAGTCCAAGATAGCGTGGTAAAGTGATAACCAGTCCATCCCCAATATGACATCGAAATCGACCATGTCTAGAAGCAACAAATCTATACGAGTCTTAAGACCCCCAATCACAACTATACAAGAGCAATGGACTCGATCTACCACAATAGAATCACCCACCGGTGTAGACACATAAACAGGAGCACTCAACAAATTATTAGGCATGACCAGTACGATGCAAAATAAGATGACATATACGAGTATGTAGACCCTGGATCAAATAACACTGAAGCATCTCTATCACAAACCAGAATAGTACCTGTGATAACTACGTCAGAAGCCTTAGCCTCAGGCCTGGCTGGAAGAGCATAACATCGGGGCTGGGCCCCACTACTCTGGACTACCTCTCTAGGACGGCCTATAGCTGGCTAGCCTCCACCTCTAGCAGTCTGAGCTCCACATCTAGAACCTCTACCCACACCTCTAGCACCTCTACCCACACCTCTAGCTGGTTGGGTGGTCTGTGGAACACCTGGTGCCTGGACCATAGCACGGGAACCCTGCTGCTACGACTGAGTACCCACCAATCTCGAACAAGCCCTCCATATATGACCATACTCACCACACTCATAGCTTCTACCTGAGTGTTGCGGCTGAGGAAACTGAGACTGACCTTGGCGACCTGAATGACCACCCCGAAAACTCTGGAGTGGTGGTGCACTGATAGGAGCTGGTAGTGCACTGTAGGGAGACTGATTAGAATACTGCATGTGAGAACCACAGCCACCTGAAGCACCGTGAGAAACCTGAAATGCTGACTGAAAGGGCCTAGGAGGATGGCCACTACCATACGAATCCCTCCCTCTAGACGAATCACCACTGAATCTGCCTGAATGACGGGGCCTCTTGTCCGACCCATGACCACCTCCCTACGACAGAACCATCTCCACTCTCCTGGCCACATTGGCAGCCTTCTGGAAATTCATCTCACTCCCAGTCTCCCTAGCCATCTGAAGATGAATCGGCTGAATAAGTCCATCAATGAACCTCCTCACCCTCTCTTTCTCGGTGGGAAGTATGACAAGAGCATGACGAGCTAAGTTGATGAATTTGGTCTCATACTGAGTAACAGTCATAGAACCCTGCTGGAGACGCTCAAACTGCCTCTAATAGGCCTCTTTTTGAGTGATCGGGAGAAACTTCTCTAGAAATAGCTGTGTAAACTACTCCCAAGTCAAAGCTGGCGATCCGGCTAGTCTAGCCAAACAGAAGTCCCTCCACCAAATCTTGGCGGATCTAGACAAGCGAAAAGTAGCAAAATCAACCCCATTGGTCTCAACTATCCTTATGTTCCTAAGAACCACATAATAGCTGTCTAGATAATCCTGGGGATCCTCAGTAGATGCACCACTAAAAGTAGTAGTAAAGAGCTTGGTGAACCTATCCAACCTCCACAAGGCATCGGCAGACATAGCTGCTCCATCACCGGTCTGCGCTACCATACCCGGCTGAACTGCTCCAACTGGCTGAACTACTGAAGTCTGAAACTGGGGAGCTACCTGCTCCGGAGTGCGAGTAGCAGGAGTCTAGGCTCCTCCTCTAGCCTGAGAGACGGCTGGTGCTACAGAAAGCAAGCCTGCCCGGGTGACACTCTCCATAAGGCCCACTAGACGGACCAGAGCATCCTGAAGAACTGGGGTAGCAATAAATCCCTCTAGGACCTGAGTTGGGCCTACCGGAACTACTGGGGCCGGAACCTCATCATCAAAGTCAACCTGAGGCTCCGCTGCGGGTGTTGCTGCCCTGGGCTGAGCCCTGCCCCTGCCTCGGCCTCGCTCTCTGCCCCTCGTGGGAGCTTCTGCTGGGGGCTCGGGTTGCTGGTCAGTGGATGAGTAAGTGCATGTTCTCTCCATCTGCGAAAGAACAAAGTAGAAATTCAATTAGCATTGAGAAACCAAACCGCACGACAAGAAATAACAAATGTGAAGTTTTTCCTAACTATGTAGCCTCTGGGGATAAATACAAACGTCTCTGTACCGATCTCTCAGACTCTACTAAGTTTGTCCGTGAATTGTGAGACCTATGTAATCTAGAGCTTTGATACCAACTTGTCACGACCCGGATTTCCCACCCTCGGGAGTCGTGATGGCGCCTACTCGTTGAAGCTGGCAAGCCGCGAAATATAGAAATTCTAACTCTTTCATTTTGATTCTTTTTAGCAATTTGAATTAACAAGTGATCAACATTTAACAAAAAAAAAAGAAATTTGACGACAAACAGAATAAGCGGAAGACTTAAACGGCTAAAATAACCAAGCCAGTACTACCATGCCAATATACTCCTCTACCCAGAATCTAGTGTCAAAATATTCACGGACGGACTAAGAGTTACTACAACAAATGTCTGAAAGAAATACAATATGTCTCGAAATCTAATGAAAACAGAGTACATAATGAAATAGAAGAGAACGTCGGGCCTGCGGACGCCTGCAGGACTACCTCAGGATCTCTGGTTGGACTGAAGGCTGGCTCCCCAAGTGCTACTGCCCAAATGCTGCTCCGGTATCTGCACATAGTGCAGAGTGTAGCATCAGCACAACTGATCCCATGTGCTGGTAAGTGTCTGTCCTAACCCCGGCGAGGTAGTGACGCGACTAGGATTAGACTCCAGATAAACCTGTGCAGTTATATAATATACAGCGGAAAATAAAAAATAAAAAAAATTTAAATGGGAGGGGTTACATGCTACGGGGAAAATATCAAGTCTAGCAGAAACTTAAGAAAATAGGGGAGAACAATTCAAAATCTACAACAAAATAATAATAACACTATTGTGGCGCACAACCCGATCCCTTATCATTTAACACTGTTGCGGCGTGCAACCCGATCCATTTATATCACTGTTGCGGCATGCAACCCGATCCAATATAACGTTGTTGCGGCGTGCAACCCAATCCATATATATAACATTGTTTCAGCTTGCAACCCGATCCATATATATAACATTATTGCGGCATGCAACCCTATCCATTTATAACATTGTTGCGGCGTGCAACCCGATCCATATTTAGTATTGTTGCGGCATGCAACCCGATCCATATATTTGTATACCTTTAATAACAACCATACCACGAGTCCCGGCAAGGGATCAACAAGAAACTACTCTATCCCGGCAAGGGATTCAACAGTAAAAGAAATTATGTCCCGGCAAGGGAGAAACAACTATAACCAATCCTAACCCAACATCTACTCCTCTCAGCTAACACCAATACTCAGTCATAAGTAACTTCCACGAAAAGAAACTCAATCCTTGCTCAATATCAAGAATCATTAATTAAAGCATCCGTAGTATCATTTAAGAACACTACAAATTTCAATTTAAAACTCACGGTCATGCTCGATACCAACGTATAGATACTCGTCACCATGCCTATATGTCGTGCTCAACAAGAAGAAAATAGCAAATAGGACACAACTCCTAATCCCTCAAGCTAAAGTTAGACCGAACTCTTACCTCGAACTTTCACGGTCAACTCAAGCCTCAAACGCCGCTTTTCCTTTCGAACTTGGCTCCAAATCAATTGTATCTAGACATAATCGACTTAATAACATCAACAAACACTAAACAATCCAATTCCAATGCTTAATTATAGCTTTCTAATCATTCTTCCCAAAAAGTCAAAAATTGACCCCGGGCCGTCAAAACACAAGGTTCGAACCAAAAGCGATCACCCATTCACCCACGAGCCCGAATATATATTTAGTTTTGAAATCCAACCCCAAAATGAGGTCAAATTTTCAAATAATCAAAAAGCCCTAACTCTACCCAAATTCCTAATTTTCTACCCTTAATCACACGTTCTAGGCCTAGAAATCTAGTGGGTGTTGATAAAAATGGAAGAAAACAAGTCAAAGATTACTTACCCAAGAGGTTATGGTGGAGTAGTTCTTCAAAAATCGCCCAACAGGTGTGGAGAAGAAGAAGTTTGTGAAAAATGGGTTAAATCCCGTAAAGCATTCTGTTTCTGGACCTTTAAAATAACTTGGCGGAATTGTTAAGCTCATCGCGTTCGCGATGAGTCAGGTCTGACAGACCTTCGTGTTCGTGGAAGATGGCTCGTATTCGCGGAGAAATAACTCCTTGAGCCTTCGCGTTCGCGTTCGCGATACCAGCCCCGCATTCGCGAAGGGTAGACCCCCCAAAGCTTCGCGTTCGCGACCTTGGTCCCGCGTTCGCGTAGAAGGAATTTTCCTTCAGCACAATTAACTCATCGCGTTCGCAAGGGTCCTCCCGCGAATGCGAAGAAGAATGTATCAGCACACCAGAAACAGGAAAAACCTGCAACTTTTGAGTTCCAAAAACCTACCGAAACTCACCCCGAGCCCTCGGGGCTCCAAACCAAACATACGTACTAACTCAAAAATACCATATGAACTTATCTGTGTGATCAAATCGCCAAATTAAAATCATTAACATCGAATTAAATCTCAAAATCAATGAATTATTTCAAAACTTCTTAAAACACCAAATTTGCATTTAAGGTTCGAATCACGACAAATGACATACGTTTCTCACCAAATTTCACAGGATCGTCTTAAATCAAATATAAGACTTGTACCGCGTGCCGGAACCAAAATACGGGCCCGATACCCTTAAGTTTTAAGCAAAATTCATTTCCAAATCCTTTAAACAATTTCAGAAAATAATTTTCTTTATAAAATTCATTTCTCGGGCTTGGGACCTCGGAATTCGATTCCGATCATATGCCCAAGTCCCATATTTTTCTACGGACCCTCCGGGACCGACGATTACGGGTCCGGGTCCGTTTACCCAAAACGTTGACCGAAGTCAAATTAATTTATTTTATAGTCAAAACTTATCATTTTTCACAGATTTTCAAAAATAAGCTTTCCGGCTATGAGCTCGGACTGCGCACGCAAATCGAGGTGATGCTAAAAAGGTTTTTAAAGCCTCAGAACACAGAATTTCATTTTAAAACAAGTAATGACCTTTTGGGTTATCACAATCTAATACAACTGTTTGAACCTCGACCAACCAGAATTGGTGTCACAGTACCACAGACGATCTAAGAATGCTATATACAAAGTCCGAAAAACAAATAATACAATGTTTCTGAATTAAGGAAATGAAACAGGAATAAAGGGATAGAGGGAGACGTCAGGGCCTGCGGACGCCTGCAGGTCTACCTTGGATCTCCGCGTGGACTGAAGGCAACAACCAAATCTATGGTCAAATGTTGTTGTTCCGGGATCTGCACATAGTGTAAAGTGTAGTATCAGCACAATCGACTCATGTGCTGGTAAGTGCCTAGCCTAACTTCGGCGAAGTAGTGACAAAGCTAGGACCAGACTACCAAATAAACCTATGCAATTTAACTATATACAGTGGAAAAGAAGAACAGAAATATACGGTCAAGTATGGGAGGGATAACATGTTGCGGGGGAACTATCAATTTAGAATAGAAAGACAGCAGGAAATTGAAAGAAACAACATATCTCAGATATCAACAAAGAACTAGAAATCAATAAGTGCACGGCATCACCCTTCGTGCTTTTGCTCTCGTCCTCACCATATAATCAATATAATCGGCACGGAATGGTACATCGTGCGGCACAACATCACCCTTCTTGCTTTAACACTCTCTCACCAAAACAATACACGGCAGTACCCTTCATGCTTTAACACTCTTCCTCACCCAAACAACAATCACTAACAATAGGGCAAGGGAATAAATGAAATTACAATAAGAATCCCGGCAAGGGAACAATAGTTCAACAATCAAGTCCCGGCAAGGGAATAACATCAAAAGAAACATCAACATCCCGGAAAGGGAGATAACATGAAAAGTAACAATTTCCCGGCAAGGGAGATAATATAATGATTCTCTTCTTTCTTTCTTTTCACTTTTACTTCACAACTTTGAGCCAATGCTCTAAAAGGTTCGATTTCCACTTATACTTTCACATTTCATTGTACAACTCGAGCCAACGCTCCTCAATGTTCAAATATCACAATTACTTCCACAAACTTTGCCCAACAATAGAAATCATCGTCAAAGCATGAATAATACAACAAAGCCATTATAATCACAATATAAGACTCACGGGCATGCTTGACACCAACGTATAGATACTCGTCACCATGCCTATACGCCGTACTCGACAAATACCACATAGCAAATAGGACTCGACTCCTAATCCCTCAAGCTAAGTTTAGACCAAACACATACCTCGATGCCACGAACACAATTCACGTCTCAACTATCGCTTTACCCCTTGATTCAACCACCAACTCACTCGTATCTAGCAACAAGTTACTTAATTACAACAATAAACGCTAAATGAATCAACTCCAATGCATAAAAATGAGTTTTCCAAAGTTTTACCCAAAAAGTCAAAAATTGACCACGGGCCCACATAGTCAAAACCCGAGGTTCGAACCAAAACCCGATTACCCATTCCCCCACAAACCCAAATATATAATTTGTTTTGAAATCGGACCTCAAATCAAGGTCCAAATCCCCAATTTTTAAAAATCCTAGGTTCTACCCAAAACACCCAATTTTCCCCATGAAAATCATTGATTTTGAGTTGAAATCATGTGAAAAGATGTTAATGATTGAAGAAAACGAGTTAAAATTGACTTACAATCGATTTGGAAGAAGAGTTGTCTTTGAAAAATCGCCCAAGAGTGTTTTAATTTTGAAAGAGTGTGAAAAATAAAAGATTTTTGGCTAAGTTATAAAATTGTAGGTTGCAAATATGGGAATTGGGACCAGGATTCACAATTGCTAACCCAAACTTCTGCTAAGTTCGCTTTTGCATAAATGGGCTCGCATTTGCGAGCTGGGAAATGCGACCAACATGTCGCATTTGCGACGACTGGCCACAAGCTGGGGGATCGCATTTGCGATTAAAACACTCGCAATTGCGAGATAGGCTGGCCTGGGCTACTTTTGCAATTGCGACATAGCCCTCGCATTTGCTAGCCAGGCTTCACAAATGCGAAGTCTGCAGGCCTGCACAGAAACAACTAAAGCCTGCAATTCCTTAAGTCCAAAAATTCACTCCGTGGCCTATCCAAAACTCACCCGAGCTCTTGGGGCTCCAAACCAAATATGCATACCAACCTAAAAATATTATACGGACTCGCTCGTGCATTCAAATCACTAAAAAAATATCAACAACTATGAATTTAGCATCAAAATCATGAAATTTCTTAAGAACTTCAAATTTTTAAATTTTTCTCAAAAACGATCCGATTCACGTCGTTTCAACTCAGTTTCTCACCAAATTTCGCAGACTTATCTTAAATCACATATAAGACTTGTACCGGGGCCCGGAACCAAAATACGAGCCCGATACTATCAAGTTTTAAAAACTTTTCATTTCCAAAACTCATAAACAATTTTAAAAAATAATTTTCTTTAAAAATTTATTTCTCGGGCTTGGGACCTCGGAATTCGATTATGGGCATACGTCCAAGTTCCATATTTTCCTACGGACCCTCCGGGACCATCAAATCACGGGTCCGGGTCCGTTTATCCAAAATATTGACCAAAATCAAATTAATTCATTTTAAAGTCAAAATTCACCATTTTTCACAGATTTTCACATATTGGTTTTTCAGCTACGCGCCCGGACTGCGCACACAAATCGAGGTGATGCTGAAAGAGGTTTTTAAGGCCTATTTTTAGTTATTTGATAAAATATCACTTTTTAGTTAATTCATACCATATAGGAGTATGTTTTATTATCACTTTTGCATTTTAATTATCTATATAAACAAAGTGGGTAAGAAAGACTGGTGTGCATTCATTTATAGATTGAGCTATAAGAACTTGTGTTTTATTGTGGCTTTTTACTATAGGAATGTAAAGAAGCTTTTAACATTTAAATATATAATAAATACATATAAATAACATGACAACAGACGTGTGGTAAAAAGTCATTTTGTGTTAAAATATTTTAGTATATATTACTATCATCTTTTATGGAATCAAAATACAAAGGATTTTACTTTCACATAATAATTTGATAATCGATATCCCATCTGGTTGATTGACATATTTATTTTGTAGTTATTGTAGTTGTTGCCTAATGTATTTTGCGGAACTTACATTTTTATTTAATGATGAAAATTATTAAAAAATCTAGTACTACCATAACTGTTGGAATTGACGACCAATTATTTTGAAAGGAGACCAAATCTCTTATACGCTCTTCCATGTTTGTCATGAATGTTAGATTTATTCTAGCTCTTGTATATATTGTTGGTTGGATGTTTTTTAGTTGATGCTAGAATTATGTTTTTTACCAAATGTATATCTACAGTCTTCGCCCTCGTCGATTTTGGAACTACTTGTAACACTTGATGAAAATTACCTCCAAATCTCATTACTTTTCACCAAATGATTCATAAATGTTCATTATACCTCCAAATCTCTTGTTAACTATTTCGATTGACTGACACTTAACCATTGATGCTTATGTTCCTGTTCAGAGGAATCAATACTTAAACTTTATACCAAAATCATTAACTATTTTCGGACAAAACTAAAAATACGTGCATCTTGGAAAGATCCAAAGAACCTATAAATGATGCGAATTAGGAGTACCAATTAAATAATATAATAGTTAAGCCAAGTGGAAAACACCTAAATATAAGTGAAGTGGAAGAAATAATACCTTTTGATGCAGAATTTTGTTGCGGAGTAATATACTTGTCAAAAAGTTTATGATGGAGAATAAAGAATAGTGACTTCTTTTATAGAAGTGTTTGAATCCTTTTTTTATAATTGTTTCAGATAATATAATAAGTTTTCAAATTATTAAATTTGTAGCGGGAATGGATTCCTGGAGGTATTGGTATTAGTTTTGGATTCAGACAATATAATTAGAAGTTGTCAAACATATGAATTTTTAGGAAATGTAACATGTTCCTAGGAGGAATTGGTATTAGGTTTAGGAACAACTGGATGTATTCATGTATGTTTCCTACGACTAATAGGATTAGACGGTCGACGTTGGAATTCCAATTATGAACTTTTCTTCGGAGTTATTATATTTAATATTTCAAGGCTGTATTGGTAAACCAACTTTGTATTCATGCTTTTATAATAATATAATAATCATATATCGATTACCAAATACTTTTCAAAAGTAATAAACATTCTAAAATGACATAATTATGCAATTATAGTTGTAAATCACTTAAAGAATGCAATAATACCTAATAGTGTTTTTTGTGATTGGATGATTTACTTTAATTTAGTTAAGCCTTAATAATTCAGGTACATAGAAGTCATATTTATTTAGATTAAGATATACTATTAACAAATAATACAAGATAAAACGTCAATAGATAATAATGTAATCTCTAAATTCAACTTCATTTCTGGTTAATTAAACTTTAGTCGTGTGTCTCATCCATAAGTGTACATGCTCGTGCTTGAAATAGTTTAGTATGTCCAAATATCGGTCATCACTCATGTACCTCGTGTTCTTTTTTTCCTCTCAAAATAATCAATGTGGTTGTTCATTATTTGCATCATATTTGAACAAATGTTTTACTTGTAACCTATTTTATTATATTATTAGTGAGTAGTTATTTTTGGTTGAACTTCACAGTGGCTAAAGTTTTATACATTATGATCCATCCAACGGCAAAATTATTTTCTAGAAGAAATATATGATTTAGCTTTTAAAGGGCATAAACATCAGTTTACATAACGTATGACATAAAATGCTATTTTTTTTATTTTTCATTTGCCATTTTCTATTCGTTTTCGGGCCTAAATAATTCATATTCTTTTCCTCTTCAAAACTTTAAAACTAATATTGATCATGTCTTTGTCTTTGCCACGTAAATTAAGAGGAGATCTGTCACGACCTGAATTTTTCACCCTCGGGAGTCGTGATGGCGCCTACTGATGTGAGTTAGGCAAGCCAATTATTGAACCATCTACTTTTTTACCAATTTTATTCTCTTTAACAATTACGAAGAAATAACATTTAAACAACGGAATATAACATAAGCGGAAGAAAACAATAAGCCATCTGAACATGAATATCTATTACAACCGTTTGAGTCTCGACTATCCAGAACTGGTGTCACAGTTTAACAGACGGTCTAAGAATACTACATATAAAGGTATGAGAGAATTAAATACAATACTGTCTCTGGAATTACATGTAAGAAACAGGAAAGTAGATAGAAGGAGACGTCAAGGCCTACGGACGCCTGCAGGGCTACCTCGGGTCGCCTGATGAACAAGAATCAGCAATCTCACTGCGGTCCGAAGTCTACAACACTGGGGTCTGCACAAAAGAGTGCAAAGTGTAGTATCAGCACAACCGACCCCATGTACTGGTAAGTGTCTAGCTTAACCTCAGCGAAATAGTGACGAGGCTACGACCATACTACCAAATAAACCTGTGCAGTTATATAATATATATCGGAAAGTAAAGCAGGGATAAGCAAGTAAAGATGGGAGGGGAAAACATGTTGCGGGGGTATACCAGTAATAACAGTAAATCCAGAGTAACAGTCTAAGGGCAGCTTAGGATTCACAACGAACAAAAGAAACTAAAATCCAAAATAAACACACTTGTATTAATAATTGTTGCGGCGCGCAACCCGATCCCAATATATAATGACACTGTTGCGGCGTGCAACCCAATCCATATCATTTATCATTGTTGCGGTGTGCAACCCGATTGCGGTGTGCAACCCGATCCATATCATTTATCATTGTTGCGGTGTGCAACCCGATCCACATATAATATTGACAACAATCATAACCAGAGTCCCGACAAGGGATCAATAAGGTCTACACTATCCCGGTGAGGGATTCGACAACATAAGTAATACGTCCCGGCAAGGGAAAAACAGCTATAACCAAACTTGTTACAATACCTAACTACCTCAGCTACAACCAAACTTGTTACAACACCTAACTACCCCAGCTATAACCAAACTTATTCCAACATCTAACTACCACAGCTATAACCATAATCCTTACCCAACACAAAGAATCATCAACCTAAGCATCCGTAATATCAATTAAGAACACAATGCAAGAGAACCACAACTCAACAATAACCCGGCAAGGGGCAACATAATGATCTATTCTCTTTCTCACTTTTACTTCACAATTCACTTCACAACTCGAGCCAATGCTCTAGAGTTTCAATTATCACTTATACTTTCACAATTCGTTATACAACTGGAGTCAACGCTCTTCAATGTTCATAGGTCACAATTCTTCCACAACTTTACACAACAAATAGAAATCTTCACCAAGGCAGGAATAATACAACGAAATCATGAAAATCACAATATAAGACTCACGGTCATGCTTGACACCAACATATAGATACTCGTCACCATGTCTATACGTTGTACTCAACAAGAAGCAAATAGCAAATAGGACACAACTCCTAATCCCTCAAGCTAAGGTTAGACCAAACACTTACCTCGAACTTCCACGGTCAACTCAAGCCTCAAACACCGCTTTCCCTTTCGAATTTGTCTCCAAATCAATCGTATCTATACATAATCGACTTAATAACATCAATAAATGCTAAACAATCCAATTCTAATACTTAATTATAACCTTCTAATCATTCTTCCCAAAAATCCAAAAATTGACCCCGGCCCCGCTTGGTCATAATACGAGGTTCGGACCAAAACTCGATCACCCATTCACCCACATCCCAAATATATAATTTATTCTGAAATCCGACCCCAAAACGAGGTCAAATTCCCAAATAATCAAAAAGCCCTAACTCTACCCAAATCCCTAATTTTCTACCCTTAATCACATGTTTTAGGCCTAGAAATCTAGTGGGTGTTGATAAAAAAGGAAGAAAACGAGCTTAGGATTTCATACCTATGAAGCTATGGTGAAGTTCTTCTTCAAAAATTGCCCAAGAGGTGTGGAGAAGATGAAGTTTGTGAAAAATAATGAAAATCCCGTATGGCATTCCGTTTTTGAAACTTAAAATAACTGGGCGAAATTGGTCATCGCCTTCGCGATGAGTTAGGTCTGATAGACCTTCGCGTTCGCGGAGCTTTGGCTCATCAAGCCTACGCGTTCGTGGGCCAGTGGTCGCGTTCGCGATGCACAAAATGGTGACCCCTCCCCAGGCCTTAACCTTACGCGTTCGCGAGTGCAGGGACGCGTTCGCGAAGGGTATTCCCCCCTCAGCCTCGCGTTCGCGTCTCAAGCTTCGCGTTCACAAAGAAGAAATCTGGCACCTGGGAAATTTGGCTTACGCGTTCGCGAGAGGGACCACGCGAATGCGAAGAGTAAAATCCCTGGGCACTGAACAACAGAAACCTGCAACTTTTTGAGTTCCAAAAACCTTCCGAAACACACCCGAGCCCTCGGGGCTCAAAACCAAACATACGTACTAACTCAATAACATCATAGGAACTTATCCGCGTGATCAAATCGCCAAAATAACTTCAATAATAACGAATTAAACCTCAAAATCAATGAAATATTTCAAAACTTCTTAAAGCATCAAAGTTTGCATTTACGGTCCGAATCACGTCAAATGGATCCCGTTTCTTACCAAACTCCACAGAATCATCTTAAATCATACATAAGACCTGTATCGGGTGCCAGAACCAAAGTACGGGCCCGATACCAACATGTTCTAATCGAAATTCATTTCAAATTCCTTTAAACAATTTCAGAAAATAATTTTCTTTAAAAATTTATTTCTCGAGCTTGGGACTTCGAAATTCGATTCTGGGCATACGCCAAAGTCCCATATTTTTCTACGGACCCTCCGGGACTGTCAAATCACGGGTCCAGGTATGTTTACCCAAAACGTTGATCGAAGTCAAATTTATTCATTTTAAAGTCAAAATTTATCAATTTTTTCACAGATTTTCACATATAAGCTTTCCGGCTACGCGACCGGACTGCGCACGCAAATCGAGGTGATGCTAAATGAGATTTTCATGGCCTCGGAAACACAGAATTCAATTTAAAAGTAAGTGATGACCTTTTGGGTCATCACAAGATCACTTATAGTCGAAGCGTACAACAAAATATTAATCTGAAACTGCAAGAAAAAGAAAAAATAGAGTGAGTAGACAGAAATTTATTAATTGATGAATTTTCTTAATTTTAAGAAAGTTAAAAAAATCACCAAGTTAGTTAGTTGTGTACTTTAGCAAATTATATGAACAAAAGTTTTCCTCAATAATTTATGCAAATCTATAGTACGAATCACATATTATTTAATTAAGAGTAACATAGTAAAATATACTAAGTACATACAAAAATGTAAAAAGTAAAACAAAAAATAAGCATATTCATGATTGAAAAATGTCTAAAATAGATGTTTTGAACATTTATCATAAATATAGAACTAAATGAAATAAAAAATCAATGCTAATACATTAATATTCAAAAGACCCGTACTATCCAAATAAAGCCAACCATCTAAAATATTGTACAATACTCTGGGAAGTCGAAATCAAGTTACTTAATAAAAATAAAAAAGGTTTTAAAAATTACTACTACACTATTTTGGGAATACCAAAAATAATCGCAAGAGTTATTTTATACTCCTACTTGAAAAGTTGTCGAAAAATTATTCTTTTTTTCCTTATATAATAAATCCAATTTTTTTACTGTTGCAATTGATTAATAACAAAACATATGGGTCGGCTTTCAAAACTTTGTAAAATTGAACGAATTCTTTTTATTTTACTTGTATCTATGTACCAATTTGACTTGAACTCTACAATTAATGAGTTACTTTTACGTTTTTGTACATAAATAATGTAAAAAGTCAACTAATATTTTAGGGTTATTTTGATCTACCAATATTGTATTCATACTTTTATAATAATATATAGATATAGATAGATAGATAGATAGATAGATAGATAGATAGATAATAATAATTACTACCATAATATTTGAAAATAACACCGACCAATAAATTGAAATAAACCAAATTGGATAAAATTTCGAAATAAAAAAATACCATCACTGCTCATTCAGATACAAAATGCATTAGAAAAAAAAAGGAAGAATAGAAAGCAGATTAAAGGAAAAAGAGAAACTTGATTATCACTACAGACAATTAACTTTAAGCAAAAAATAATAATTGTATAATACACAATAGAAAAACATACGTTATAATTTACAACTGAAGATAATTGTAGACTAATAATCGTACATGATATACTGTAAATAAAAATCAAAAGTGACAATCACAAATAAATTTATCTTTGCATGCATCAATAGTATCAGGAGTTTATAATAAAAAATGTGGCATATTGACTTCTTTTATAAAAGTGCTCACTTCCTCCTTATTTTCAATGGTTTTGATTTTAATGCTCTAGAAGCTTTAATCCTAAGATAATTTTGGTAAAAGAATACTAATCCAAAACATTAATTGGTGGTTTTTTATTCGGTTAGGGTAAAAGAATGCTAAACCTAAAGTAACATTAATTTTAGAAAACTAAAGATGAAACTTGTATCCTACGATAATTATGACAGGGGTAAAAGAAAACCCAATAATATTAATTGATTTTATTTAATTTGCTTTTGGTTGTAAAATTTAGAAAACCAAAAAGATCTCCTAAACCTAACAGGAGAAATTTAATACGCCTAAATGTAAATGGAGCTGACAGTGAACGAATTGTCCTAGTGTGAAATTGAATTGAAAAATCAAAGCTTTATATAGTAGGAAAATTATTAAATTACTATTCCTAAATAGTAGGAAAAATAATCAAATGACTGTTTTATCCGGCGTGAACTTTATTTTAAAAGGGTAAAAAAGGCGAGCGACATTTCGCTAAGGGTCTTCGTGCTTTTAATATAGTATAGATATAGATAGATATAGATAATATTTCTTCATAAATTCTTTGTTTCTAAATTAGTTTTTATTACTTCGTAATGGATTAACTTATTTTGTTGGGATAGTTGATGAAGCTTGATATATATATATACACACACTATCTCAGTTTAATACATTCTTGGCTTGAAAATTTCTTTTTATACTTCGTACTTTGCCGTAATAATAGTTTTGGTTAATCATTATTATCACTTCTACATATTTTATCTCTAAGTTATTCTTATATTGATTTTGTAATTCTCGCGAAGCAAAATTGATATATAATAACTAATGAATAAAATAATAGAGTGAGAGTAATTTTTAGTAATATATTATTCTAAGTTCGTAATCTCGCTTGCTTCAGTTTTAATTCTCACGAAGGAATTGTGTATGCAAGATTATTGATTTTTTAGTAAAAATATTCTCACAAAGTTTTTACTACCTCTTAGCACAATTCAAGCAAGAAAAATATTTCGGTTTAATCGTCACTAGTTTTAACTCAATTAATCACATAACCTCACGGAGTGCTGTTAATTGACTACTTCTTAGTGAGCTAAATATAATTATATTAGCAATAAGCAATTATTCCTCAGAGACATATATGTAAAAATTGAGATTTTATTGTAATATTTTATCAAGTGAATTCTACGATTCCCAACTTTTTTAAATTATAAATCTTCCGAAAGTTCTTGGTTTTTGTTTAAGTAATTAACAAGCTTTAAACCTCACTCACTTTTCATCAAATTGATTCTCTCAAATAGTAGTTGAAATATTAAAAGTCTGTAGCATAAATGTTCTAATCTCTCTAAACAATATCACAAACTATACTAGAATTTGATAAAACACAGGCAAGAAAATCCTATAGGCCTTGTCAATAATGATGGTGTCCGAACATCTTGCAAACAACGTTGACTGTTTCATCGATACTAGCTACCTCCTGTCGTTATAAGGTACCAGGTTGTCTACAAAGGCTTAGGTACATTAGAACAAATTATCTAGTATTTTTTGTCTTTACGTGATCATTAAGGTTTGCACCAATTTTATTGATCGGTAAGTTACACGACAATGACTTCATCACAGGTCTGTTCAAGTTTTGTCTTGTACTTTCAAGAACTGCACTCAGATCTATGGTAAATTTTCATAAACAAAACATGCCTTCTTTTGGTGAAACATGTAATCCATGTTTCACTCTTTCTTTTACCCCCAGCATTTATTGTACTATCCCATCGGGTAAAATCCTCCTGACAGCACAACACTGAACTTCAACATTGTGGTAAACTCAAATATATTTTTTGTTACTTCTGGTTCTTGCTCGGATATAAGATTTATTATTCTGATTTTCTATAGTGTGGCCTTATTACTCTTGAGACATAGTAGTGGGAGCACCATATTTTGATGGAAGGACCAAATTTTTGCTGGACCAACCTGGTTAGCCTAGAGGAACCAGTAAAGGGTTCTTTTTTATTTCCATAAACACTACTTGTTCCATAATCATTCTCGAAATTACAAGTTTAGTTTCTTTTTCTTTCGTTGATCAGGTAAAGTTACTGTAGCATTTAGGAGATGCAAAAATACAGCCCGGTGCAATAAGCTCCCGCTATGCGCGGGGTCCGGGGAAGGGCCGGACCACAAGGGTCTATCGTACACAGTCTTGTCCTGCATTTCTACAAGAGACTGTTTCTGTGACCGTTACTGTGTTAAAACAAAAATAAGAAAACAAAACTGTTAGAAGAATAAAGAAATCTAGAAAAAACAATAAAGAATCAGAATTATTCCGAGTCCACAATTTTCTTGTGAGTAATAAGGAATTTTAACCCCCTCACACGTTGCCAAGGTAATGCATTAAATCCTCCCAGGATAAAGCGGAATAAACCTTCAACAGTGGCAATACAAACTGAGGATACCAACGAACTCAAAGAACGGAGCAAAATCACACTTACGAATTTGAGAGAGAGAGAGATTGCGAATTAGGATGCAGTTTATTCAGAAAGAAAGAAGTTCTGGAGTATTTTTCGTGTGTAGAAAATGGAGCCTTGCCTTAGAATTTATAGGCAAATATCAGAAGAGGTGTCTGGAAAGGTGCCTTTTCAGAAAATACGCGGCCTGCTGCGGTTCTATCGCGACCGCGGCAGAACCGCGGTCAGAGAGGCTCTCTGAATAACCCTGTCGCGGTTTCACCGCGACCGCGGCAGAACCGCGGTCAGAGAGGCTCTCTGAATAAACCTGTCGCGGTTCCACCGCGACCGCGGCATAATTGCGGTCAGATAGGCTCTCTGAATCTTCAGCAAGATTCTGGCGTATTTTCCGCAGTGACTTGACATTTAATTAATTAAATAAATTTTGTCCAAAAAATAATCTCATCGATCATTTGACAAATCCGAAGCCGAAGCCGAGCGAGCGACGACGCGGCGCGAGGGTTCATTCTCTTCAACTCCTTTTAAGAGCTTTAAGAAGTGATTCTATATATAAGCACACAAATGTGGTTGTCCTTCACCAATGAGGGACAAAGTGCAAGACAAAAGTTCACTTCTTCAAATTTTTCATTTTCCCTCTATTTTATTTCCCTGCATTTCCAATTCACACTTCTTCTACTTTAAAGCCCAATGGCTTAAAGTCCAACAGTTTCCACTACTCGAACCCGTGACCTCCTGGTCACATGGCAGCAACTTTACAAGGGTCTATCGTACACAGTCTTACCCTGCATTTCTACAAGAGGCTATTGTTTCCACGGCTCGAACTAGTAACCCCCTGGTCACATGACAACAACTTTACCAGTTACGCCAAGACTCCCCTTCATTTTTTGGGATGCAACTGATTACAAAAACAGAGCAACTCTCCAGTAAAGCATCCATATCCACCTGATTGCTCAAGAAACTTACAAAATCATGTGACCTGGATTTAATAAGCCTTGTAAATCTGACCAGATTGTACATAACAAGACATTTCATTACCACATCTTTCTCAACCCACCCATCAGATATTGGCTCAGCATTATCATTTAAACAATGTTATCAACTCTAATTTACTCAAAACAGATATAGCATGCCCTTGCTTACCTTCGTCCAGAGCAAATAAATTGCCTGAAGCTGGGAAAAAGCTTGTCTTACACGGGTTGGTTCAATTCTTCACTTCACATAAATCCTAAGGGAGAGGACTCTAATAGCTTCGCCATTTTATCCATTTTGCATATAACTCACACCTGGATTCCAGGGGCTGCTCAGTGACTGGTCCAAAAATTTTGAGGTCCAAAACATTTTAATCGGAGTAGGTTTCATATTTTCTTTTCAGTAATACAATATTAAAGTTTGTAAAAAAAAAAATACAAAATCTATTAAAAATATGAAAAACGACTGCCTACTTTTTAACAAAAAAATATTTTAGAACTTTGAATTAAACTACTTAAATTTTCATATTAGTAAATAATTTTTTTTTACTACAAGATCCAAGATAATGTAGTCACGACCCAAAATCCACTAAGGGTCGTGATGGCGCGGGATACCGCTGTCAGGCAAGCCAACCATAAATACTTAATTAAATTCTCGTTTTAATAAATTTGAAAATTATGATTTTTCCTTCAATTTTACTAGTAAAACATAATCATTTCGAATTAAATAAAAATATTAGAAGTTAATACAAAATACCCCATAATCATCCCAGAACCCGGTATCACAAGTGCATGAGCATTTACTAGGGAATAAAATAAAATACAATAACTGTCCGGAATACAATTGGACAGGAATGAAAAATACAGTATAATACTCTGAAGGAGACTCTACTAGCTGCGGATCGTCTCGCAAAATGCAACTCACCTAAGTCCCCGCATCAACCATGCCGCTACAGCACTAAGCCACTAGCCACACATGAACCTGTGCAACAAAATGCACAGCAAGTGCAGTATGAGTACGAAAACAATGTGTACCCAGTAAGTATCCCGTCTAACCTCGAAGAAGTAGAGAAGAGAGGTCGACTTTGACACTTACTAGTGGTCCAATAATAATAAATTAATAATGCGAATAATCATGGATTCATTAAAATGGCAGTAAACTCAAGTAAGTCAAGAAACAAGTAAACATCCCTTTTTATATTTAAGAGTCTCCAAATTTATAATCCATTATTTATCAATTTATCTCAGGCCAGAGAGACAATATCGATTTGTAAATCTCAAGCAAGCTGTCACGACCCAAAAATCTCTCCGAAGGAGTCGTGATGGCATCTAGTCTCTAAACTAGGTAAGCCTAAAATTTACTGAAATAACATTGATATTTATTAACTTCAAATGAAATTTCTCTAAATAATTTACAATTCCCAAAACCGGTAGTACAAGTCATAAGCCTTTCTAGGAGTAGTCATACAACATAATTACATCACTATTCCGAAACAAAGGGAACAAATGAAAATAAGTACAATTGAAGGTGACTCTGAGGACTACGAACGCTGCAGCAGGTTTACCTTGAGTCTCCACCGCAACAAATAGCTACTATCGATCAAATACCTGGATCTGTACACAAAAATGTACAGAACTGTAGTATCAGCACAACCGACCCCATGTGCTGGTAAGTGCCTAGCCTAACCTCGGCGAAGTAGTGACGAGGCTAGGACCAGACTATCAAATAAATCTGTGCAATATAGCGTACAAAAATAATACGAAGCAGGTACCGATGATGGCAACAATGATCAACCAATGATATAAAAAGCAGATAACAAGAATACCATAAATGCTTCTCAACAATTAATAAATACAAGTGAAATCATCTAATCAAGTCCTTCAAATATAAATCTTTCACCTATAAATCCTTCAAGTAATAATCTTTAAGATAATATGCTTTTCAATAAATATCTTTTGAATATATTTCCTTCAAATAAATCTCTTTCAAATAAGCATCTTTCGAATATAATTCTTTCGAGTAAAGGTCATCTTGTGACACCTCATTTCATAATCATAATTAATATAGGTCTCAACCCACTATCATATTTTTTACGACATTTCGTGCCCATATTTATATCACAACCGCACGGACAACTCACGTGCTATTAAATAAAACCATAATATTTTCCCTGGTACCTCGTGCCTATATCATAATATGTCATTAATAAAAATCATCATATTTTTCTCGGCACCTTGTGCCCACATGTCTCCGTCTCACATTTCGCAACAATATTCCCATGTTACTCAATTCATAGGGTCCATAACCCAATACAATTAAAAATGTTCAAAGAGCCTCATTTACTTAATATAAAGTAGAGTACAACTTCCAACCCAACTAGAAAATAAACAAGAAAAGATGAAGTTATTTTTAGAAATCGTTTGAATAAAGAAAATACCCTTTTTAATTAAAGTACAATTGTTGAAAATTTAAGTATTGAAAGCTTTATATAAATGCGGCGAGATATTGAAAACAATATGGCTTACAACACAAGGTATCACAACACAGTAAAGGACTCTAAACAGTTAATACACTTGAAATGTTAATAATATAAAAAAACACAACAAATAGAAAGTGCACGGCATCACCCTTCGTGCTTTTACTCTCGTTCTCATCATACACGGCATCACCCTTCGTGTGTTACACTCTTCCTCACCATACACGACATTACCCTTCGTGCTTTACACTCTTCCTCACCCAAGCGACATTCACAAAGCAATCCAGGCAAGGAAGTCAATAATATCAGGTATTAACAAGAAACCAATAAAGGAATATAAGGAAAGTCATAATTCAATTATCAACAAGAATCAGGAAAATAAAGGACAAGTGCACGGCATCACCCTTCATGCTTTTACTCTCGTCCTCACCATAAAAATCAATATAATCTGCACGACATCACCCTTCGTGCTTTTACTCTTATCATCACCATAAAATCAATATAATCGGCACAGAATTGTACATCGTGCGACACTGCATCACCCTTCGTGCTTTAACACTCTTTCTTCACCATATGAATAATATAAATGTGCACGGCATCACCCTTCATGCTTTATCGCTCTTCCTCACCCAAGCAACAATCACAAAGCAATTTGGGCAAGGCAAAATAAAAAATATCACAATTTGAGCCAATGCTCTATAATGTTCAACAATTCAATTCTCAACTTGAGCCAATGCTCTATAATGTTCAATAATTCAATCCCGGCAAGGGAACAATAGTACAACAATCAAATCCCGGCAAGGGAAACAACATCAAAATAATAACATCCCATCAAGGGAAACAACATCAAAACAATAATATCCCGGCAAGGGAAACAACATCAAAACAATAACATCCCGACAAGGGAACAACATCAAAACAATAACATCCCGGCAAGGGAAACAACATCAAAATAATAATATCCCGGCAAGGGAAACAACATCAAAACAATAACATCCCGGCAAGGGAACAACATCAAAACAATAATATCCCGACAAGCGAAACAACATCAAAATAATAATATCTTGGCAAGAGAAACAACATCAAAACAATAATACTTCCACAAGTCATATTCCTCAATAGAAATTATCATATAGAGCATATACACTACGAAACGGAGTCTGGTTAATCAAAGTATAAGACTCACGGGCATGCTTGACACCAACGTATAGATACTCGTCACCATGCCTATACATCGTACTCCACAATTAATATGTAACAAATAAGACACAATTCCTAATCCCTCAAGTTAAGGTTAGACCAAATACTTACCTCGCTTTGCAACCAATTCAAAATTCCAACAAGTTTTTGCCTTGCAAATTTGTGCCCGAAATTCTCAAATCTAGTCATAAACAATTCGATTCAGTCAATAAAAATTATAGGAATTAATTTCATATGAAATTCTACATTTTCCATTAAAATCCGAAATTGCACTAAAAATTTGCTCGTGAGGCCCACGTCTCGGAACCCGACAAAAATTACGGAATATGAAACCTCATCCAAACACGAGTCTAACCATACCAAAATTACTAAATTTCGATAACATTTTGACCCTCAAATCCTCAAATCTATCCGAGAGAGTTTTCAAACTCTTCCAACTAAATTCATAGATTTAGTATCAAAACTAGTAATAGATTCGGGTAATCTAACCAAAATTAAGTTAAGAACACTTACCCTGTTGTTTTCTCTGAAAATCTCCTGAAAATCGCCTCTTCCCGCGCTCCAATTTGAAGAAAATGTCGGGGGCACTGTTCACGCGTTCGGGTACTGTTCACAGGGTACTGTTCACGAGGTACTGTTCACAGGGTACTGTTCACAGGGTACTATTCACGGTATTGTTCATGGGGTACTGTTCACGATGCTGTAAAAACAACAGCTTCCCAAAGAGAATTTCAGCAGCTTTTTCTACCCGTTGACCTTCCGAAATCCACCCGAGGCCTTCGGGACTTCAACAAAATACACCAACAAGTCCTAAAACATGATGCGGACTTAGTCAAAACCTCAAATCGCATCAAATAATGCTAAAACCGTGAATCACATCCCAATTCAAGCCTAATGAAACTAAGAACGTCCAACTTCTATATTCGATGCAAAAACCTATCAAATCAAGTCCGATTGACTTCAAATTTTGCACACAAGTCATAAATGACATAACGAAGCTATAAAAATTTTCAGAACTAGATTCCGATCCCGATATCAAAAAGTCAACTCTCCGGTCAAACTTAAGAAATCTTTAGCCTTAGATTTCTAGATTCCGTTAAATGGCGATAATTTGATCTAGGGACCTCCATATTCGCTTTCGAGCATATGACCAAGTCCCAAGTCACGATACGGAACTACCGGAATGGTCAAAACTTTTATCCGGGTTCGTTTGCTCAAAATTTTGACCGAAGTCAACTCAGTTGAGTTTTAAAGCTCTAGTTCCCAATTTAGTCCATTTTTCACATAAAAACCTTCCGGAAATTTATACGGACTGCGCACGCAAGTCGAGGAATTATTGATACCGCTTTTCAAGGTCTTAAAAATATCGAGATGGTTATTTAATTTAAAGATGACATTTTGGGTCATCACACAAGCATTACCAACATGCGTAAATCATGCCGAGGTCGTACGACACGATCCAACAAATATTTAAACTCTGCACTGCCAGAGGGTCGAATGGAGCGAACCATTCGACCATATTTAAACTGTGCACTTCAACAAATATTTAATTTGTAAATCTCAAGCAAGCATTACCAACATGCGCAAATCATGTCGAGATCGTATGGCCCGATCCAATAAATATTTAAATTGTGCATTGTCAGAGGGTAGAATGGCGCAAACCATAGATGCATCTATTTAATCCGCCGAGGCGTTTGGCCCGTTCCAAAATTTAAGCACACATAGATAGTCAATCAAGAGGTCATCAGGGAACAATTATCCAAAGAAAAAGCCAATTCTCTTTTAACAATTTAAGAAAATGAAGTTTAATCTTTTTCGAAATTCATTTACTAATTCAATGTGATTTATGCAATTCAAACTATCAATAAGATTACAAATATTCCAAGTATAGCATGCTTTTGGGTCCTAGACTACCTGGACTTAAACATAATAGTAGCTACGCGCGGACTCTCATCACCTCATGTGTACGTAGCCTCCACTTATAGAAGCACATAACTAATTATTTTACCTATGGGGACCATTCCCCCTTACAAGGTTGAAAGGAGATTTACCTCGCTTCGATGTCCAATGAGTGGCTTCCAAGCTCTTCTGACGACTCAAACTGATGCCCCAACGCTCCAAAACTAGCCAAATAACGGGCAAACTAATGAAAATACACCCTCATACTCATAAAAATTCAATTTATATAAAATCCCAACTCCGCTCGAAAAGCTGAGAAAATCGCCCTTGGGCCCACGTGCCCGGATTTCAAAAAAATTTGAAGATAAAGTTTACCCATAACCTCACGAAATCAAATATGTAATTTAATCTTAATTCCATGCCCAAAATCGTGGTCAAAGTCCATGAATACTAATTTTCTAGGTTTTCCCTCAAACCCCAAGTTTCTACAAATTTTCATGCTAAAAACCATACATAATCAATGTATTTAACTCAAGATAGGTGGGGATATCTTACCTTGCCGTTGATGATGAAAACTCCCACTTGAAGCTCTCCAAAAATCGTCCAAACAAGAGAAAATCGAAGGAAATGACCCAAATCTCCGTTTTTATAAAATCCTCTTCTGCCCAGCGACCTTCGCACCTATGGTCACTTGACCGCTTCTGCGGTTCCGCAGGTGCGGTTCAAATTTTGCTTCTGCGGGAAACCTCCAGCTGCCCCAATTCGCTTCTACGCCGCCCAGACCACATCTGCGATCTCGTAGGTGCGGAAATTCCTTCGCACGTGCGGCCTCTGACCCTTTTACTTCTAGCCGCTTCTGCGGTTCCCTTCCTTGCTTCTGTGGGGCCACTTCTATGGTGAAGCCTCCGCAGAAGTGATTGCACCAGCAACCAGACCCCATTCAGCTCCTCCTTTAAGTCCCAATCGATCTGTTAACCATTCGAAATCCACCCGAGGCCCCCAGGAACCCGTCCAATCACACCAACCAATCCCAACACATATTACCGACTTGCTCGAGGCCTCAAATCATATCAAACAATGCTAAAATCACGAACCACACCCCAAATCAAACTTGATGAACTTGAGAGATTCAAACTTCAACATTCGATGCCAAAACCTATCAAATCATATCCGATTGACCTCAAATTTTGCACACAAGTCATATTTGACATTGCAGACCTACTCCAACTTCCGGAATCGGAATCTGACCCCGATATCAAAAAGTCCACTTCCAGTCAACCTCCTCAAAAACCTTCAAATTTCTACCTTTAGCCAAATGGCCCACGGACCACCGAATTCACTTCTGATCGCGTTTCCAATACCAGAATCACCATACGGAGCTATTCCGAGACTCGAAATCCCAAACGGACATCGATAACACTGAAATGCACTTCAACCCAAACTTATGAAATTCTTCCAAAAATGCTAACTTCTACTATAGGCGCTGAAATGCTCACAGGTCATCCAAAACCCGATCCGAACATACGCCCAAGTCTGAAATCATCATACGGACCTGTTGGAACCTTCAAATCCCGATTTCGATGTCGTTTACTCAAAAGTCCAATCTTAGTCAGTTCTTCCAACTTAAAAGCTCTTGAAATGGGAATTCTCTTTCCAATCAACTCCGAACTTCCTGGAATTCAGTTCCGACCATGTGTACAAGTCATTATACCTATAGTAAAGCTGCTCATGGCCTCAAACTGCTGAACGATGCACTAGAGCTCAAAACAACCGGCCGGGTCATTACATTCTCTCCCACTTAAACATACATTCGCCCTCAAAAGTGCTAAGAACTGGGCTGGAGTTGTCTGAAATCACTGTTTAATACCTCGAGCACCTACCCGTGCTACAACAACTCAGTTGAGCACATCAGCTTGATCAAACTTGAAGATATTCTCTTTTATTTAGGCAAATAAGCCTTAGGGCCCAGTTTCAACATCCGAAATTCTCTGCCAGGCCTGTTTCCAACATACGATCACCGTATAATCACCACACGATATACCATAACGTGACTGCATAGCTTTGCTGAATTCACACCTTGCACCACTCTATTCACAGGACCACAATAACATTCTCTGGTCATAATAGTCGAAATTCCACGAACCTGATGTTTCCAATGCATATCATGACATATATAAGTCTGGTTCCAACTCTTACAGTGCCGCCACGACGGAAGAGACGTGTAAAAATTCATAACCAACTGCCGAGTCAATAATTCATTGAGTTAATACTCCCAACAAGAACCATAACCTCATTATAAACCAAATAATGATCTTTGCTCATTAACATACTTCATATAATCTGATCACACTGATCCTAGATCCAATAATCCCGTCTTACCCCGTGCTGCTCAGGCAATAAGCCACCCCAGACATGACCAAAAGTATCATATGATGCCATAAAGTTCCAATAGGCTATGAACTCGAACGTGATAAAAAGGAAAATGAACTCTGGAAGGGACTACTCAACTCACGCGCTAATATAGACTTTCCTCAGAAAACAGGAAACAAGGCACACAAAATCGCATATAGAAAACTGTACTCAATATCACACTGTTTGCGGCGTGCAACCCTATCCAAACAACGTACCCGTGGCGGCGTGCCACCCGATCCACACATGAAATTAACATAAGGAGGTCCACATCGAGCTAAATTGCTTATTATTACAAAATACCGAATATTGGTCACAAGCACGCTAAGTGCATAATACCATCCCTGAGGAGACATATAGCGTCAAAAGCTACAAAACTCAAGCACAACTAAGGTCCGATATATGATCTGAATCTCAATAGCCATCCTGCTCACCTAACACCATCGCTACGCAGAACCTCAACGCATAAGAAATTTAACAAGCCATCTCACAACTCACGCGACGTAATATAGCATCTCATGAATTAGCTGACGACGAAATAACACCCAATGTCCGGATGCTCCTCCATAAGGAGCGCATTGCTGAAATGCACACATCTGTCCTGATACAGGGCCCACATTCATATTTAAATCCATCCACAGATCTCAGGTCAATTCTGATCGCACCGAACTAGGCTAATAACCTTTCATGGGTCCATAATAACCCCCTTTTCCTCATAGCACACAAGAACCACCATTATAACTGGAGCAAACCTCCAAAGTTCATAACCTAATAAACCGAGTGCCATAACCCCCTTTTTATCATAGCACACAAGAACCACCATCATAACCGGAGCAAACCTCTAAAGTTCATAACCCAATCAAGTGACTACATGTCACACTTATACAACCTTCTCGTGAGGTATGCTCCCACGACCTTCCTCACTAGATAACAAGTCTGCACATCATCACCACTGGTCGTACAATGCTATAAAACCAATCAAGAATCCACAAATCCATACATGAAGCCACTCGCACAAGGCACTGATCTCAGGTGACGCTGAAGACAATACCAACTCACTTTAAACTTCCAAACTCCTTCCATGCTCATCCGAGCTTGCGGCATCCTTGTCAACACCGAACCGCAAACGTGATCCTCAATTTCAAATTCCATACCACTCATTGGACCTAACACGCCAATATGCGATAGCACAAGAATTTCATCATAGTCCCCTGGACCACTAATAGGGCAAACACTTCATCTTATAGAAACTTTTCACTTAACTCATTTTAGGAGAATCATAGCAACACGTGAGTGAATCCTCATAACTGTAGAACATGCAAATCTTCAAGTAGAAGCTAGGCCACCATAACCCTTCTGGGATCCGCCTACACATAATAGGCCATAATATTTGAATTCTTCCAAAGAAAATTGATTACGGCGGCCGTCAAGCCTCACACGCACCGCTCGAATCACATGCATAACTTAATCACGCTGAAGGAACCGATCACTACTACTATTATGCCAATTCAACTATGGATAACCAATCTAACTTCTTCCAGTTTATCCTTAATTGCCTTAGAAATATTAATAACTCCATTCCACACACAACACACTCCATTCACACTCATCTCGAGTGACCTTGTAACACGAGACCATGCTGTTTCAAATCCCACGAACCATTGCATACCTCCCTTGTGCACACATTTGCATCCTCAATTGGTATGCCCATTCTGATAATCTCTGTACAAATCCAAAGTCATTTTCTCTCATTCCTCCAAATCCTACCCTGCAAGCCGAAAATATCATAGAACATTCTGAGCCTCTTATCACAATCTGCTACCAAAGATCGATTCTTAACCATACAGTGGGCTTGAAATCCTTAGGCACCGCATCTTAACCTTTGGATTCACTAGGACCGTTGTTGAGAGTCACCCACTTTAGCTTGGTCCCGAATATAATCAACTCCAAGGCTCCGCTGACACATGAACACCCATCTCGACGAAGCACCCGACTGAATCACTTTCCCTGTAAATCACCTTTGGACGAAGCATAAATATTGAATCTTCCCAAAGCCTGGACATGATCCAATAAGGCCAACCGTAACACATCTTCATTAAATCCCTTGCCTCAAATGACCACTTATGTTCTTTTCCCTTAACTGTAATAACTCTCCAATAGACCAATGACTCGAAATCTCACCAATAGACGACCATGCAATCCAACCGTAGGTGGTGAGACTCCACTTAGCTTGAAGCCACTATTACACAACTTTGGAACCCACCAAGATTCTCTATCTCTCATTGACATGACCTTGCACAATCAAACCGTCAGATCCCTCAAAATTGTTCCGTTAGCATTTCATGAACACTCTAAATTCTCTAGCAACATCCACATATTCAACCTCTTACTGGATAGCCAGTAAAATCCTTTGCAAAAGCTTCGCCAACCACGCGATCGCTGACCTACTCTCAGGAGATAACCCACCTAAGCATGTGTTCACTCACCAGCTGCACAAGTCCATTCACTCATCGTGGACATCAACTAAAATGTGCGACAATATCTTCCTATCTAAAGTCATGTTGTATCCTTATCCATATCAAGCAACTCCTTTCTGTTGTATCAAATCTCCCGCCATATACTAGCCAATATTTCAAATTAAGCTCGTAGACCCAATCACCGTCCGCTAAAATTCCCCCAAATCTTTCCAAACATTCCTTAAGGTGCGTAGTTATCCTACCACAAAACCCATATGCAACTCCGCCACTCTCCCACTTTGGCGAAACTCACTCCTTTAATTAACTACTCGACCTTCGCTTCTTATACCTGGCCTTTTAGAAATTTAACCACCGCCTGACACTTCCCACATGTCCTTCCTCATCCTTTGTTGCCCGGCTGTTGTCTTGATTCAATCTCATTCTCTGTAACATTGGTACCACTATATCGCCACTAACTTTAAATCTCCCCGAAGGTCATCTTTCTTGAGCCATTAACACTAGAAACGCCGATTCAATCCCGAACCACCGCACACCGCGATCTCTGACAGTCACCTCTCCATTATCATTTCACAATATCCTGCCCCAAAGGCGAATTGAAGAAAACCATAACACTAGCAAACATAACATATTCAATTGAAGACGACAATAGCACGTCGCAGATGAAAATTCCACCACGCTAGAAAACACTAAGTCTCGTTACCCCGTCAATCTAAATCTGGACATCCATAGGCCAATTGCTTTTCCTCTGCCGGAAATGAAATATCGAATCTCTGAATCGTGCACTGAGTAGGCCTCCATTCAAGTCATTCACTGCCCCGACACATGGGCAAGTATCCTATTATCACGTCAATACTGTGCGATAACCAATCTTGAGCAATCATAGCAATCTGCGCATAGCCTTAAAGCTCTAAAAAATGCAGCTACCCGAGCTAAAATGATAGAATATCTTTCTGCAAGGCGACGACAATGGCCCAATCAACTATGCCGGGAGAACATCCCGTACCGCATTTGCAGTACCATTACAATTCTTCAATTCTCGATTTTATAACAAGCGCTTCGTATTGCATAAGATTGAATAGGAAGGAAACAAGGGCATATGACTCAAAGGAATCAAACCGCACGATGAGCAATCAAGAAAGGGAGTGCTCCTAACATCCTTGTAGCCTCTCGAAAATAAGTACAGACGTCTCCGTACCAATCTGCAAGACTCTACTAGACTTGCTCATGACTCGTGAGACCTAAGGGAACCTAGTGCTCTGATACCATGTTGTCACGACCCAAAATCCACTAAGGGTTGTGATGGCGCCGGACACCGCTGTCAGGCAAGCCAACCATAAATACTTAATCAAATTCTCGTTTTAATAAATTTGAAAACTATGATTTTTTCTTCAATTTTACTAGTAAAAGATAATCATTTCGAATTAAATAAAAATATTTAGAAGTTAATACAAAATACCCCATAATCATCCCAGAACCCGATATCAGAAGTGCTTGATCATTTATTAGGGAATGAAATAAAATACAATAACTGTCCGGAATACAATTGGACAGGAATGAAAAATACAGTACAATACTCTGAAGGAGACTCTGCTGGCTGCGGATCGTCTCACAAAATGCAGCTCACCTAAGTCTCTGCATCAACCATGCCGCTACGCCACTAAGCCACTAGCCACACATGAACCTGTGCAACAAAATGCACAACAAGTGTAGTATGAGTATGAAAACAACGTGTACCCAGTCAGTATCCCGTCTAACCTCGAAGAAGTAGAGACGAGAGGTCGACTTCGACACTTACTAGTGGTCCAATAATAATATATTAATAATTCAAATAATCATGGATTCATTAAAACGATAGTAAACTCAGGTAAGTCAAGAAATAAGTAAATATCCCTTTTTATATTTACGAGTCTCCAAATTTAAAATCCATTATTTATCAATTTATCTCAGGTCAGGGAGACAATATCAATTTGTAAATCTCAAGCAAGTATTACCAACATGCGCAAATCATGTCGAGGTCGTATGGCCCAATCCAACAAATATTTAAATTGTGCACTGCCAGAGGATCGAATGGCGCGAACCATAGATGCATCTATTTTATTTGCCGAGGCGCTTGACCCGTTCCAAAATTTAAGCACACATAGACAGTCAATCACGAAGTCATCGGGGAACAATTATCCAAAGAAAAAGCCAATTCTCTTTTAACAATTTAATAAAATGAAGTTTAATCTTTTTCGAAATTCATTTACTAATTCGATGTGATTTAAGTAATTCAAACTGCCAATAAGATTACAAATATTCCAAGTATAGCATGTTTTTGGGTCCTAGACTACCCGGACTTAAACATAATAATAGCTACGTGCGGACTCTCGTCACCTCGTGTGTACGTAGCCCCCACAAATAGAAGCACATAACCAATTATTTCACCTATGAGGACCATTCCCTCTTACAAGGTTTGAAGAGAGACTTACCTTGCTTAGAAGTCCAATGACCGGCTTCCAAGCCCTTCCGACGACTCAAATCGATGCCCCAACGCTCCAAAACTAGCCAAATAATGGGTAAACCAATGAAAATACACCCTAATACACATAACAATTCAATTTCTATAAAATCCCAACTCAACTTGAAAAGCTGACAAAATCGCCCTCGGGCTCACGTGCCCGGATTCAAAAAAAATTCGAAGATAAAGTTTACCCATAACCTCACAAACTCAAATATGTAATTCACTCTAAATTCCATGCCCAAAATCGTGGTCAAAATCCATGACTACCAATTTTCTAGGTTTTCCCTCAAACCCCAAGTTTCTACAAATTTTCATGCTAAAAACCATACATAATAAATGTATTTAACTCAAGATAGGTGGGGATAGCTTACCTTGCTGTTGATGATGAAAACACCCACTTGAAACTCTCCAAAAATCGTCCAAACAAGAGAAAATGGAAGGAAATGAACCAAATCTCCGTTTTTATAAAATCCTCTTCTGCCCAGCGACCTTCGCACCTGCGGTCACTTGACCACTTCTGCGGTTCCGCGGGTGCGGTTCAAATTCCGCTTCTGCAGGAAACCTCCAGCTGCCCCAGTCCGCTTCTGCACCGCCCAGACCGCATCTGCGATCTCGCAGGTGCGCAAATTCCTTCGCACCTGCGACCTCTGACCCCTTCACTTCTAGACGCTTATGCGGTTCCCTTCCTCGCTTCTGCAGGGCTGCTTCTACGGTGAAAAAAGCGGTTACACCAGCAACCAGACCCTCCTCAGCTCCTTCTTTAAGTCCCAATCGATCCGTTAACCATCCAAAATTCACCCGAGGCCCTCGGGATCCCATTCAATCACACCAACTAGTCCCAACACACATTACAGACTTGCTCGAGGCCTCAAATCACATCAAACAACGCTTAAATCACGAACCACACCCCAAATCAAACTTGATGAACTTGAGAAATTCAAACTTCAACATTCAATGCCTAAACCTATCAAATCGCATCCGATTGACCTCAAATTTTGCACACAAGTCATATTTGACATTGTGGACCTACTCCAACGTCCGGAATTGGAATTCGACCCTGATATCAAAAGGTCCACTTCCGGTCAAACTCCTCAAAAACCTTCAAATTTCTACCTTTGGCCAAATGACTCCAAAATGACCCACGGACCTCAAAATTCACTTCCGATCGCGCTCCCAATACCAGAATCACCATACGGAGCTATTTCGAGACACGGAATCCCAAACAGACACTGAAATGCACTTTAACCCAAACTTATAAAATTCTTCCAAAAATGCTAACTTCCAC
Organism: Nicotiana sylvestris; assembly: GCF_000393655.2. NCBI lineage: Eukaryota > Viridiplantae > Streptophyta > Magnoliopsida > Solanales > Solanaceae > Nicotiana > Nicotiana sylvestris. Next base: position 44,923,836 of record NC_091058.1, read on the forward strand.
TACAGGCGCCAAAATGCTCCCGGGTCATCCAAAACCCGATCCGAAAATACGCCCAAGTCCGAAATTATCATACGGACTTGTTGGAACCTTTAAATCCCGATTCCGAGGTCGTTTACTCAAAAGTCCAATCTTAGTCAGTTCTTCCAACTTAAAAGCTCTTGAAATGGGAATTCTCTTTCCAATCAACTCCGAACTTTCCGGAATTCAATTCCGACCATGCGTGCAATCATCATACCTTTAGTGAAGCTGCTCATGGCCTCAAATTGCTGAACGACGTACTAAAGCTCAAAACGACCAGTAGGGTCATTACAATGTATTACAAAAGCATGGATAATGTCTTGCTAACTTAAATTAACCCTTACCAATATAAATAATAATAATACTATATGACGTTACAAGACTTATGTCTTGTAACAAAATTTTTGCGATATATAGTTCAAGGTTGTAGACAATTAAAATTTTACTAAATTTAAATCCATAAGAAATTTAGATTTTATCATAAATTAAATATATACTAGTCAAAATAAATATTATGGGCTAGTATGATCGGGTAAATTATTTAAATCTAATAAAATTGATTTAGATAAAAATCCAATATTCAAGTTGGCTAGCCCATAGTTGGTCTTCTATCAAATGGATCGGCCCATGAGCCCCAAGTCCAATGGCCTAGTAGGGTTTTCTTGGAGGATACTCCACCTTACACCTATATAAAGGGGGTCAAAGGACAGGTCTAGAGAAGAAGCAAGTAAACAGAAGGAAAGGCTAAAGAAGCTCTAAAGAATAGCATCAAAGTCTCCATCCATATCTGCAATCGTTGACTGCGGTCAAATTCCAAAGGTGAACTCAAATCATAGGCGTGCGATTTCAAATCTTCCGTTCGTGATAACCCAACACCAAATCCTGGTTCGTGATGACCTTCAAATTGTTCGTGACGTAATATAAATCTGAAATCCGTCAAGTTCAAGATCAAGCTCTCAAGCTCTTGAACCATCGTCCGTGAGGAGAGAATCAGAGGACTATATCTCTTTAGATTTTAGAGACATTTTAGAGATAGTAACCCCATCATTTGAAATTGAATATAATATTTGTCGTTATATTTCATGTCTTGATTATTTTTTTCAGGAACGAAATTTAGTTGTTACAAATTTTGGCACGCCTAGTGGGACCATCTCTACCTCTCATCTCTTCTCAACTCTCAACATTCAAGATCAGTAAGATGGCTTCAAAGAAGATCAACTCAAAAGTTGTTGACTCCAAGTTTTCTTCTAACATTGAAAGTATCCTGAACGCTACTATGGGGAGTCTTGGGCCAATCATCCGAAGCAAGGCGAGCATCTTGGGACATCAAGCACTCCAAGTGTCATCTGCACCAATGCTTGCTTTGAGATCTTCATCATCCGAAGAAGAAAGGTCATCTGCTAGAATATCAGAGAGAGGAGATAATATTGCAAAAGTTATGGAGAAAGATCTTGCTCAACTTACTTTATACAATACCAAGAGTCATCTTACCCAACCTGATGATGAAGTTTTAAGTGTTGGCTCTACGCCAATCTCGCCACATGGCACTCCAAACCGAGTTCAATCCGTGGGAAGGTCTCGATTATTCTTCATCATCTGCAATAATCATGGAGGCAATGATGATTAACACTTCGACAATGGAGGAGCAACTCGCAAACCTGATAAAGGCGAATGATGGCTTAACAAAGTATGCTCAAGATCAAAATATCAGTATCGCAAAATTGACAGGCATAGTTGAAAGCATGATGGATGGAGAATCAAGTCATGCACCTGGAAAGATCCCTGAAGTTCACGAGATGGATGATTCTCCAACAAAACAAGTGTCTTCCGCCAAAGAACTTCATGTCTCCTCCGAAGGATCAATTCCCATCGAACAATTGAAGGAATTCATTATGGGAACTATGAAAGATAAGTATGATATCGCTTTAAAGTCTTCTTTCACGTACGCAAAGCCGTATACTACCAGAATCGATAGCTTGAAGATGTCGGCCGACTATCAACCTCCCAAATTTCAGCAGTTCGACGACAAAGGAAATCCAAAACAGCATGTCGCGCACTTTGTTGAGATATGCAACAATGCAGGGACTTGTGGAGATTACCTTCTCAAGCAGTTCGTCTGCTCACTAAAGGGGAATGTTTTTAATTGGTACATCGACCTCGAAGCTGGATCCATTGATAGTTGGGACCAATTGGAGCAAGAGTTCCTCAATCTTTTTTATAGCACGAAGTGTACTGTGAGCATAGTGGAACTTACGAACACTCGCCAACAAAAAGATGAACCAGTTATTGACTTTATCAACCAATGGAGGAATGCAAGCCTTAACTGCTAAGAAAGGCTTAGCGAAACTTCTGGCATCGAAATGTGCATCCAAGGTATGCATTAGGGCCTTCACTACATCTTGCAATGAAAAAAGCCTAAAACTTTGGAAGAGTTGTCCACCCGTGCTCATGATATTGAATTGGGCATGGCTACAGGTGGAGACCAAAGGTTTCCTGGCTTTGAGCCTCGTAATGAGATGGAAGCAGAAGATGTTGGGAATGGGGGCAAGTATTAATCCGAAGATGAAATGGAAGAGTCCATGGATGTTACAACGCTCCTCGACGCACGATCCTAAACTGCATATCAAAGTGCTCATCAATGCACGAGCCTAAACTGCAAGTTATGACGCTCCTTGACGCAAGAGCCTAAATTGCATGTCAAAGCGCTCCTCAATGCACGAACCTAAACTGCAAGTTGGGATGCTCCTTAGCACTTGAGCCTAAAGTGTATGCCACGAAACTTCTCAAATTCGAGCCAAGTCTTAAAGTTTTAAACCTCCATGTATTCAAGCCAAACTTCAAATTAAAAAGCTCTTCAAATTCGAGCAAAGTTTTTAAGTGAGAAAGCTCTTTAAATTCGAGCAAAATCTTCAAATTGAAAAGCTCACAAAAATCGAGCAAAATCTTCAAATTAAAAAACTCTTCAAATTTGATCAAAGTCTTCAAGATGTAAAGCTCCTCAAATTTGCACAAAGTCTTCAGTTGCAAAACTCACCAAAATCAAGCAAGTCTTCAAAGTTGCAAAGCTCTTCAAATTCAAGCAAAGTCTTCAAGATATAAAGCTCCTCAAATTTGAGCAAACTCTTCAAGATGTAAAGCCTCCAAAATTAAGCAAAGTCTTCAAATTTCAATGCTCCTCGACGCATGAGCCTAAACTGCAAGTTGTGAAGCTCCTCAGAACGTGGGCTATATCTTCAAACCGACGCTCCTCAATACACAAGCTTAAATTCTATGTTACCATGCTCCATATACCACGAGCTTAAACTGTGTATTACTCCTTATTTGCACGAGTATAAACTACATACAAAAAAGATTCACACTTTTTGTTAACTACATTATGACTTGATCCTCTTCACCGAGGTATGTAGGGAGCTTAAAGTTTCATTAGAATTTATTCTAAGCTCAGTCACATATTTTTTTTTTAAAAAAGAAAGGAGTGGCATGATGTGATCATCAAAATCAAAGTTGGGGCATCACACTGATTCTTTCAAATACAAAGGCGTACATTGCAAAATAAAAAAAGGCGATTCACGATCAAACTAGACAAGATATTTTATTGCTTCAATATTGTAAGATCTGATACATAGATACTAAATGCAATAGTGTTGGTAAAATGTCCGACACATAAGAAGTATTCTCCCTTGAAATACCTCTAACTACTGTGGGAGCCGCTTTGATGAGCTTCAAGAATCTCGAAAAAAATAAGTATGTGCCTTTGATGAATGAGCGAATTTTCTAGAATGGCTGCCTGAAACACTCTTTACAACAAATGGATCTTGGTGCATCAAGGGTCTGCATACTCTTTCTGGGGGCATCGTCTACTCGCTCCGCATACTTACCAAGCTGCAATAAAAGGGGATACCTCAATGTGTCTCGCAAGCCCTAGGGAGGAGGCACTTCAAGTACGTATCTAATATGCAAAAGGATGCTGTTCGATGTCAAATCTTGAAGGTTGAGGCGCTCTATTTAACACGCCGCCACAAGCTTGAAGGATAGAATTCTCCATGAACCTCTTCGCTAAGTTGCAAGAAAAAAATCATACACGTCAAGGCTCGATGGATGAGAAGTTCCGCGCACCTCCTCGCCTGCAAAAGGGAGAGAGTTGATCATTTACTTCTTCGCCTGATCTAGGATGGAGAATTTGCCTGGGACTTCTTTGCCAAATTGCAAGAAGAGGACACCATGAAACTCCTTCTAAGGCAGGGACGGAATGCGACCCGTGATAATAGAGGTGGAAGACAGACAGATTCGAGTGATCCCATGTTTTCCAAAGCTCGCCTGAAAAGGTGAATGCACCAAACTTTTGTCCGCCAAAGCCTCAACCGAAAAGACAGATGCACCAAAGTTTTTTTTCCTCCAACTCCACAAAGATGAGGATGCGCCAAGCTTCCCCTCGCCAAACCTGCAAAAACAAAAAAGTATGTTGCCCCAAAAAAAAAAAAAAATCTTCCGCTTGATTCAAAAAAAACTTATTGTGACTGGATCAAAAGGGATAGTGCTTTGAGTTTCATATGCTTTGTAGCTCTCGTATTCTTATTTTTACCGGTGCAAGCGGCTCGCAATTTGAACCCTCCTATCTCGAGATATGAATTTTTCAACGAGAGCATGCAAAGCTGAAAGAGCTAGCACGTCGGAACTCGTCGTATAACTTCTGAATAGTATCTGGGATGATCTAGGAGCAATCTGATTATGATCTTTACAGAAGTCGTATTTCGGGGAGTCTAGTTTTTATAGCTGAAAACGGCTCTGGACTCCGATATTCCTGCACCAAGATATGAATCGTTCCGCGAAGGCGCGCAAAAGCTGAAAAGTCGAGCATGGCAGAATCTGAAGCGAAGATTTAGAAATACTCCTGAGAAAGTATACAGCGAATTTGGCTTCAAATTTTTGATATGTTGCCGTACTCCGTGTTTAGTATCAAGAAAATCAAGTGGACCGCAATTCGTACGCTCGTACACCAGGTTATGAACTTTTTTGTGAAGGCGCGCAAAGCTGTAAGTCGAGCGTGGCAGCATCTGAAACGAAAATTCAAAAGAATACATGAGAACCTACAGAAGGAATTTCGCCCCAAAATTTTGACACCTTGAAGTATTTGAAGTGTTGTTTCAAAAGGATCAATTGGCTTGTATTTCTGATTCTCCTACAACAAGATATGGTTGTTTTCTCCACAGATGCGCAAAGATGGCTATCCTAGACAGCTTCTGCAGCGAAAGAGAAAAGGTTTTGGAGCCCTCGGTGCCAATAGCACGAAGCTTTTGGTCCTATTTAATTAATCAGTGTCAACGACATGGAGCTTTAATTCAGCAGCAAGTACCGGTGTCAATGAGACGACTCTCTAATACAGATGGTGAACATTGTGGCATGCACTTCTCCACCAAATCTTGAAGGATGTAATGCTCCAAAGATTATTCCGTCAAAGCCATGAACTTCTTCATTAAGTTGCAAGAAGCCATCCATGCCAACACTCAATGGATAGGAAGTTCCATGTACCTCTTCACCTGCACAAAAATAAGATAGCGTTGCTCATGTAATTCTTCACGTGATCTGTCATAGAGAACTCGCCATGGACTTTCTCTCCAAAGGCTGCAAAGAGAGATCCTTCATGTACTTTTGTCACCAAAGTCACAAGGATGGGGACGCCCAAATCTTTCTCTTGCCGAAGCTGCAAAACAAAGAGGATATGCTGCCCCAGTCACAATGTGCAGATTGTAGTGTCGACTTCAAACAATTGTGTGGGTCGTTCCAGAGTGTGCTGAGCTTCCATCTTTGGAGTGAATATAGGTCCTGAAACCTGATTTTTACAGGATCACGTGGATTGCGATTTTGACACTCCTATCTCGAGATATGAATTTTTCGACGAGAGTGCGCAAAGCTGAATGAACCTGCATGTCGAAACTTGTTTCTTGAATTCTGATAAATATCTGGGAAGATCTAGGGATAATCTGATTGTGATCCTCATACATATCATAGCTCTGAAAGTCTAGCTTCCGTCAAAGCAAACCTCTGTGATTTCGACGTTCCTAAACCAAGACATGAATTTTTTGGTGAAGACGCGCAAAGCTGGAAATCGAGCACGACAGAATCTGAAGTGAATATTTGAGAATTTACCTGAGACAGTACAGAGCGAATTTTGCTTCAAAACTTTGACATATTGCAGAACTTCGTGTCCTATTATCGGGAAATCTAATGGTTCGCATTTTCGATCGCTCCTACGATGAGATATGAATTGTTTTCCACAGACGTGCAAAGCTGGAGGTCCCGGGCAGCTTCTGCAACAAAGAAGAAAATCTGTCAGTTTGAAATATTGTTTTGCAACCATAGCAATTAAATTACACACTCCCCTTCATGAGGCTATGGCTAGCAGTCATAGGAAGTGTATATTCCTCTTGTACGATCATTGAAGTTGATGGTTTACAAAAAGAATAAGAAAAGAAAGCCATTGCAAACGTATGAAAGAAAGAGGCCAAAAGTGATAAGTAATGTTCTTAAGCTAAAACTCTCGCTCACGGAAAAAGAGAATTGGAGGAAGCATTGATGAAGAATTATAGGGGAACACTTCTATTTATAGATTTTTCAATGGGGTTATGCTTTCTTGACCTACAAGAATTTTCCTTTCAAGGAAAGAGTAATTCCTTGTTGATCAGGATTTGAGAAGCCTTACAAAGTAATAAAAATGAATATGAGGCAATTATGAATCGGGAAAGAGAGGTGTTCTTGGTTCAAAAAGTGTAGGAGAATTCCTACCAAATTTGCTAGTCATTACTTGGTCCTACATAAAATGGGGTTGACTTAATAAATTTAAGTTTATCCCTTTGTTTTCATAAAAGGGAAGTCGGCCAAGTTTGTTTTGGACTAAAATTACTTGTGCGACAGGCCGAGTTATTTTAGGAGTTTGGTAATACTACTGCTAAGTTTCACATTGATGGTTAATTCACATAGCGAGTAAGCAGTCAAGATGCAACCACTACTAGAAATCCGGTAAATACCAACCAAAAAAATCGACCAACTTTGATCGGTTATAGCCAATTACTGACCAAATACGCTTGGACGATATTTTGATGGTCGTTTTAATATACCGACCAAAGTTGGTCGGAAATTACCGACCAACGTTGGTCGGTCAATTAAATTCAAAAAAAAAAATATTGCAAAAAAAATGACCAAAGTTGGTCGGTATTTTAATTATGTAATCAAAAGATTCACCATATGGAAATCGAACCGGGGTGTGTACTGTGACAGGATACTATTCTACCACTAGACCACTGGTGCATTTTATTTTAAGATTGTCTTATTTTTTATTTATACAATTTAAATGTATTTTCACACGAAAATAACCGACCAATGTTGGTCGGCTTTATTAAAAATAAAATTACCGATCAAAGTTGGTCGGTTTTTTAAAATGACCGGCCGAATTTACCGATCAAAGTTGGTCGATTTTTTTAATATTAATTTTATTTATTTTAATTGCAAAAACCGACCAAAGTTGGTCAGTTTCTTGAAAAATAAATTTTGTGGGACTCAAAAATAGTTTCCCACATTTTTGCGCTAAAGAAAACCGACTAAAGTTGGTCGGTTTCGTAAAAAAAAATTAAAATATTTTGAAAAACCGACCAACTTTGATCGGATTTTGGCCGGTTTTTGCCAAATTTCTTGTGATGACCCAAAAGGTCATCTTTTGTTTTAAAAGTCAAATCTGTGTTCTGAGGCCTTAAAACCCTCTTTTTGTCTCACCTCGATTTGCATGCGCAGTCCGAGCGTATATCCAAAAAGCCTTTATGTGAAAATTTGAGAAAAATGCTAATCTTGCCTTTAAAATTGATTTTAAGTTGACTTCGGTAAACCTTTTGGGTAAACGGACTCGGACCCATGATTTGACGGTCCCAGAGAATCCGTAGAAAAATATGGGACTTGGCGCATGCACGGAATTGAATTCCGAGGTCCCTAGCCCGAGAAATGAATTTTTGAAGAAAATTATTTAACTGAAAATATAAGAGATTTTGGAAATTTAACGATGTTTGAATTTGATGGTAACAGGCCCGTATTTTGGTTTCGGAGCCCGGTACAGTTTTAATATGGTATTTAATTTGTGCCTGTAAAATTTGGTAAGAAACAGAATTCATATGACGTGATTCGGACCCTCGGTTATGAAAATGGAAACTTAAAGAGTTCTTGAAATTTTTCCTTAATTTGATGCTAAACTTATAGTCTTAGGTGTTATTTTGGCGATTTGATCGCACGAGTAAGTCTGTATGATATTTTTAGACTCATGTGCATGTTTGGTTTGGAGCCCCGAGGGCTCGAGTGAGTTTCGGATAGGTTTCGGGATGTTTTGGACTTAAGAACTTCTACTGTTTTTTTGCTTCTGATATTCTGAGATTTTGTTCTTCGCGTTCGCGATGTAGCTCACGCGAACGCGAAGTACAAGCTGGATGGGGAGAGGTTTCTTCTACGCAAAGGCGAGGCCTTGGTCGCGAACGCGGAGCACTGGGGGGATTGCTCTTCGCGAACGCGACTGGCAACACGCAAACGCATAGTGTAATGGAGGTGGCTGGGGGAGTCTTGGAGTTATTCTTCGCGAACGCGGTCCCAGCCCCGCGAACATGATGGTCAGGGGGGACAGACCATCGCAAATGCTAGAAGCTCATCGCAAATGCGTAGGCCCTTCTGGCCACAAGCATCGCGAACACGACAAACCCTTCGCGAACGTGAAGAAGGTCTGCCCAGCGAATTAAAAACAGAATCTAGGTCGAGATTTCTTCAAAATTTCATATCTCCTTCCCTAGAATCCGACCTTGGGCGATTTCTGAAAAGAAATTTCAACACCAAATCATAGTTATGTGTTCTTAAACTCATTTCTTTCATTTTCCATCATTACCTATTAGATTTCTAGGCCTAAATCTTGTTCTTTCAGGGTAGAAATTAGGGATTTTTAGGAGAATTGGGGATTTTACAAATTTGGGGATTTAGACCTCGATTTGGGGTCGGATTCGGAAACTAATTGCATATTTGGGCTCGTAGGTGAATGTGTGAACGAGTTTTGGTTCGAACCTCGAGTTTTGTCCAAGCGGGCTCGGGGTCGGGTTTTGACCTTTTTGGAAGAATGTTGGGAAATCTGTAATTTTTCATTTGAATTGGTTTCTTGAGCTTCAATTAATGTTAATAAGTTAATATTGGCTAGATACAATTGAATTGGAAGTGAAATTAAAAGGGAAAGCGGTATTTGAGGCTTGAGTTTGGCCGTGGAATCCGAGGTAAGTGTTTGGTCTAACCTTAGCTTGAGAGAATAGGTGTTGTGTCTTATTTGCTATGTGTTAGTGTCGAGTACGACGTATAGGTGAGGTGACGAGTATCTATACGTTGGTGTCAAGCATGCCCGTGAGTCTTATACTAAGGTTGTTGCGATTTATTATGCTTTGTTCATGCTTAAATTGATGATTAGCACTATGGAACCAGACTTACGATAAATTATTGGTAATTGATCATTGTCGAGTATTGGATCAAGTTGAGGTTTATTTTGTGAAGCAACTGTTGAAACTAGATTGGTTATAGCTGATTCCCTTGCCGGGATGATATTATATCTATTGTTAACTCCCTTGACGGGACGGTATTGTTTCTATTGTTGATTCCCTTGTCGGGATGTTATTATTTCATTTGTTTGGGTGAGGAAGAGTGTAAAGCACGAAGGGTGATGTCGTGCACGATATTGTGAGTGTTAATGCACGAAGGGTGATGTCGTGCCATATTATTGAGAGTAAAAGCACGAAGGGTGATATCGTGCCATGATTATGAGAGAGTAAAAGCACGAAGGATGATGCTGTGTCATTTCTGTTGATTTCTATGGTGAGGAAAGTGTAAAAGCACGAAGGGTGATGTCGTGCACTTGTTACTGTGTTATCATTTCCGTTGCTTCAAGTTTGATATTTACTTTGTCGCTTTACTTTATTATTTCCATAACCTGATATCCCTCTCAGCATGTTCCCCCTCTTCCCGTATTATTCTGCTAAATTCTTGTTATTATTGTTTCTCGTATATGATTTAATTGCATAGGTTTATATGGTTGTCGCGTCCTAGCCTCATCACTACTTCGCCGAGGTTAGGCTCGACACTTACCAGTACATGGGGTCAGTTGTACTGATACTACACTCTGCACTCTTTTGTGCAGATCCCGGTACTGTAGTTCGAGGTTGCTGCCTTTAGTCCAGTGGAGACCCGAGGTAGTCATGCATGCGTCCGCAGGCCTTGGCGTCCCCTTCTATCATATTCTCATTCTGTTTTTATCTTATTTTTGAGACATATGTGTATTTTTCCTTGTTTAGACCACTATTTGTAGTATTCTTAGACAGTCCGTGAGATTGTGACACCAGTTCTGGGTGGAGTTTTATTATGGATTCGTATTTGTATTAAGTTAAATTGTTAAATTCCGTTCTTCCGCATTTTATTTCGTTGTTGTTCTTATGTTAACTTGTAAATTGTTAAAAGATAAAGTAAAAAGGTAAAACAATCAAAAACTATCACGATCCGGAATTTCCACCCTCAGGAGTCGTAATGGCGTCTACTAGTGAAAGCTAGGCAAGTCGACTATTTGAATTATTTACCTTTTTCCCATTTTAATCTTTTAACAATTAATAAAAACCATTAAATAAACAACATAATTTAATAAGCGGAAGACTAGAATGTAATATTTTAATAAAGATGTCAATACCAATCCATACATATACTACCTAGAACTGGTGTTACAATTCCACAGACTGTCTAGGAATACTACAAATAAAGGTCCGAAAGATTTATTATAACACTGTCTCTGAAATATATAAAAGAAACAGAAGAAAAGGATAGGAGGAGACGCCAAGGCCTGCAGATACCTGTAGGACTACCTCGGATCTCCGAATGGACTGAAGGAAGCAACCCAAAGCTACGGTCTGTATGCTCCAGTACCGGGATCTGCACACGGTGCAGAGTGTAGTATTAGCACAACCGACCCCATATGCTAGTAAGTGTCTAGCCTAACCTCGGCGAAGTAGTGACGAGGCTAGGATCAAACTACCTAATAAACCTGTGCAGTTACATCATATGCAGCGGAAAATAAAAACAGGAATGTACATTTAAAGATGGGAGGGGAAAACATACTGCGGGGAACATCAAATAATCACAGAAGAACAATAGGTAATTATAAGGAACACCATAACTCAATTATCAACAAGAATCAAAAGTTGAACAAGTGCACGGCATCACCCTTCGTGCTTTTACTCTCGTCCTCACCATAAGAATCAATATAATCTGCACGACATCACCCTTTGTACTTTAACACTCTTGCTCACCATAAAAGTCAATATAATCAGCACAGAATTGTACATCGTACGACACGACATCACCCTTCGTGCATTACACTCTTCCTCACAAAAATCATATACGGCATCACCCTTCGTGCTTTAACACTCTCTCCCCAATACAATGCACGGCATCACCCTTCATGTTTTAACACTCTTTCTCACCCAAACAACAATCACAAGCAATAAAGGCAAGGAAATAAATAAAATCACAATAAAATCCCGGCAAGGAAACAATATTACAACAATCAAGTCATGGCAAGGAAACAATATCAAAAGTATCAACATTCCAGCAAGGGAGATAGCATTAAAAGTAACAACATCCTGGCAAGGGAGACAATATAATAATCCTCTTCTCTTCTTCACATTTACTTCACAACTCAATTCACAACTTGAGCCAATGCTCTATAAGGTTCAATTGCCAATTGTACTTCCACGAATCATTTTACAACTTGAGCCAACGCTCTTCAATATTTAAATATCAATCTTACTTCCACAAGCCTTGCTCAACAATAGAAATCATCATATAAGGCATGAACAATACAAACGGAGTCACATTAATCATAGTATAAGACTCACGGGCATACTTGACACCAATGTATAGACACTCGTCACCATGCCTATACATCGTACTCAACAACTAGCACATAGCAAATAGGACACAACTCCTAATCCATCAAGCTAAGGTTGGACCAAACACTTACCTCGATGCCACGAACACAATTCAAGCCTCAACTACCGCTTTACCTCTTGATTCCACCACCAATTCCCTCGTATCTAGCCATAAGTTACTTAACTATATCAATAAATGCTAAATGAATCAATTCCACTGCATGAAAATAGGTTTTCTAAAGTTTTTCTCAAAAAGTAAAAAATTGACCCTAGGCCCACATGGTCAAAACTCGAGGTTCGAACCAAAAACCGATTACTTATTCACCCACGAACCCAAATATATAATTTGTTTTGAAATCGGACCTCAAATCGAGGTCCAAATTCCCAAAATTTAAAAAACCTAGGTTCTACCCAAAACACTCAATTTTCTCCATGAAAACCCTTGATTTTGAGTTGAAATCACGTGAAAAGATGTTAAAGATTGAAGAAAACTTGTTAGAAATAACCTACAATCGATTTGGAGAAGAACTTTTCTTTGGAAAATCGCCCAAGAGAGTTTATGTTTTGAAAGAGTTTGAAAAATGAAAGATTTTCGGCTAAGTCATGAATGATGTTGCAATTGCGACCAGGGTTCGCAATTGCGAACCCTTCAGAACCTGCTAACTTCGCAAAGGCGAAGATTTTGTCGCATTTGCGACACTGAAGGAAATCCGGTCCACTTCGCATTTGTGATGAACAGGTCGCATTTGCGACCCAGGCAACCCAGGTCTTCTTCGCATTTGCGATAGATGTTCGCATTTGCGGGCTCGCATTTGCGAAGCCTGCAGACCTGCAACATACCAGCTGAAAACCTGCAACTTCCTAAGTTCAATTCCACTCTGTGGCCTGTCCAAAACTCACCTGAGCCCTCGGGGCTCCAAACCAAACATGCACACTAACCTAAAAACATCATACGGACTTGCTCGTACAATAAAATCATCAAAATAACATCAACAACTATGAATTTAGCATCAAAATTAAAGAAAACCTCAAGAACTTTCAAAGTTTCAAATTTTACATCTAAGGTTCCGAATCATGTCATATGACCTCCATTTCCTACCAAATTTTACAGGCTCAATTTAAATCACATATAAGACCTGTACAGGGCTCCGGAACCAAAATACGGGCCCGATACCATCAAATTCAAATATATTTCATTTTCAAAAACTCATATATATTCCAGAAAATAATTTTCTTTAAAAAATCATTTCTCGGGCTTGGGACCTCGGAATTCGATTCCGGGCATATGCCTAAGTCCCATATTTTACTACAGACCCTTCGGGACTGTCAAATCACGGGTCCGGATCCGTTTACTCAAAATGTTGACCGAAGTCAACTTAAATTTATTTTAAAAGCAAAATTTATTATTTTTTAAAAAATTTCACATAATGGCTTTCCAAATACATGCCCGGGCTGCGCACGCAAATCGAGGTGAGACTGAAAGAGGTTTTTAAGGCCTCAGAATACATAATTTATTTCTAAAATAAGTGATGACCTTTTGGGTCATCACAAAAACGTTGGCTTGCCTAGCAGGTTCAATGTTAGGCGTCATCATGGTCCCGAAGGTGAGAAATTTTGGATCATGACATTTCTAATAGTGAACGTGATTATCATGGTATTTACCGACGTAGATGGCGCAACTAAATTCTTCTCTGAAATGGAGAACAGAACAAGATGGTTCACTTTGGTACATTTGACTGTTTGGTTAAGTGATTCAGAAAAAGACATTGTTCTCCTTGGTGCTTCAAGTTTTCTCTTTGACTTCGACAAGCCTACACCCCGACAAGCCTTGAAGCAGGGGGAATTTGTAGACAATTAAAATTTTACTAAATTTAAATCCATAAGAAATTTGAATTTTATCATAAATTAAATATATACTAGTCAAAATAAATATTATGGGCTAGTATGATCGGGTCAATTATTTAAATCTAGTAAAATTGATTTAGATAAAAATCTAATATTCAATTTGGCTAGCCCATAGTTGGTCTTCTATTAAAAGGGGCGGCCCATGAGCCCCAAGTCCAATGGCCCAGTAGGGTTTTTTTGGAGCCTACTCCACCTTACACCTATATAAAGGGGTCAAGAACAAGGCTAGAGAAGAAACAAGTAAGCAGAAGGAAAGGCTAAAGAAGCTCTGAAGAATAGCATCAAAGTTTCCATCCATATTTGCAATCGTTGTCTATGGTCAAATTCCAAAAACGAACTCAAATCATAGGCGGGCAGCTTCAAATCTTCTGTTCGTGATAACCCAACATCAAATCCTGGTTCGTGAAGATCGTCAAATTGTTCGTGACGTACTACAAATCTGAAATCCGTCAAGTTGAAGATCAAGCTCTCAAGCTCTTGAACCATCGTCCGTGAGGAGAAGAATTAGAGGACTACATCTCTTTAGATTTTAGTGACATTTTAGAGATTGTAACCCCATCACTTGAAATCGAATATAATATTTGTCGTTATATTTCTTGTCTTGATTATTATTTTTCAGGAATGAAATTTAGTTGTTACAAAGGCATCGTATTAATATTTGGCTTTTGAGCACTAATTTTGTCATGACCCAAAAATTCCTTCGAAGGAGTCGTGATGGCACCTAGCCTCTAAACTAGGTAAGCCTAACATAAACTGAAATAACATTGATGCTTACTAACTTTAAATTAACCAAATCTGAATAAATCAAAATTCCCAAAACTGGTGGTACAAGTCACAAGCCTATCTAAGAGTAATTTCACATAATAATACATCACTGCCCCGAACAAAGGAGCAAATGGAAGTAAATACAAATGAAGGTGACTCTGAGACCTGCGAACGCTATAGCAGATTTACCTTGAGTCTCCACCGCGACGACCCGCACAGCTACTATCAATCCACCTGGATTTATACACAAAAATGTACAGAAGTATAGTATGAGCACACCACGGCGGTGCCCAGTAAGTATCAAGACTAACCTCGGTGCTGTAGTGACGAGGAACAGTCAGGACACCTACTGGTCAAATGAAATAAACAGGATATGATAATAAAATATCAAGATAAAGATAACGAAGTGACATCAACCGCGGAGAGAAACTCCAAGTACAAACACAATAATCAATAAAGGGAGAACACGGATAGTAACAAATGGAAACCAAGTAAATCAGATAACCCAAGCAATTCAACACCAACGTAATAGAGACGGAGACAAGTAAGAATGTATCCAATTAAAGAAAACAATGTCAACTCAATCAATCACATCATGTTTAATACATCATCCCGACCATTTCAATCCTCGATTTCTCATATCATAATCTCAACTTTCAAACTTTCAGCACATATGGTACCTCGTGCCCACATATTTTCCATCTCACTCTTAGCAACAAAATCCATATGATATACAATACCAAATGTCCTTACAAATGCACTTAAGATGTTCAAGAAGTTCTATTTACATAATATAAATTAAATTTCAATTTCTAAATAAGTTTGGAAAATCGGCGAGAAAAGATGAAGTTATTTTTAGAAATCATTCGAATAAGAAAGTACCCCTTTAAATTTAAAATACTACATCGGAAGAATTATTACCTTTAACAGGGGAGTTGATAACTTAAAACATAGTAGAAATTCCCTTTTAAGAAAATACAACCTCAGCCAGTTTAAGGGGATATAATTGAGAAACTAATTGAATTAAGGATGTAACAATTATTGAATTTTGAAGTACTGGAACGTATAAATAAATATATATAAATACGGTGAGGTATTGAAAACATTGGAGGTTCTAACACAAAGGATCACAACAATAAAGGAATTAAACAGTTTAATCATTTGAATTGATAACAACAAATAAATACGGCGGCAGAAAGTGTACAGCATCACCCTTCGTGCTTTTACTCTCGTTCTCACCATAAGAATCAATATTCACTTTTATTCTTTCTTGTTGCGGCATGCAACCCGATCCAAATCATATAATGATGTAGCGGCGTGCAATCCGATCCATATAATATTGTTGCGGCGTGCAACCCGATCCATATAATATTATTGCGGCGTGCAACACGATCCCAATATACAAATCAACACCAATCACGAAAGAATCTCGGCAAGGGAATAATAAGGAAACAAAAATATCCTGGCAAGGAAGTCAACAACAAGAATAAACACGTCCCGGCAAGGGAACCAACAATAAGAATTAAATATGTCCCGGCAAGGGAATCAGCTATAACCAAACTTGTACCAACAATTAATTTCACAATGAAACCTAAACTACACAACAAGACATAATAAGCACGTGATAACTACACCGGCAACCACAACAATTGGACATGTAACCTATTTGCACGAAGTCATAGAGGAACTCACAACCAAGAAGCATCAAAACAATAAGGAAGGTAATCACTTCAATTAAGGCAATTTAGGGTCAATGTAACACGTAAGAATTAGAGGAAAGCTAATAACGTCATATGGAGCATATAGAGGCAATGTAAGCAACTAGGAAACCCAATCATAACAGGATACTTTCCACAAAAGGACCTAAGAACCCTAGAGGCAAATTTCCCACAAATAAGTCCGAGCACATACTCGTCACCTCGCATGCATGGACTACAATTAGCATAGTAGACTCAATTCCTAAGGGAAAGTCCCCCACACAAGGTTAGGCAAGATACTTACCTCAAAGACGACAACTCGGTACTCTAAAATGGACTTCTCGGGCGAAAAGACCTCCGGACAGCTCAAATCTAACTATAACAATTCCAAAACATACATAAATCGAATAAGGAACTATTCTGAATAATAAAGTTTCAATCTTTTCAAAAATATAAAAATCGACCCAAAAGTCGACCCCTGGGCCCGCACCTCGGAACCCGTCAGGTCGGGTTGCACGCTGCAACATCATCATATGATTGGGATCGGGTTGCACGTCGAATCAGTATTAAATGATTGGTATCGGGTTGCACGCCGCAACAGTATTATATGATTTGGATCGGGTTGCACGCCGCAACAGTATTATATGATTGGGATCGGATTTCACGCCGCAACAAGAAAGAATGAAAATGAATATTGATTCGTTATTGTTTTCCTTATTCTTACTGATATGAAATTTATAATGTTTTTTATGCTTCTCTACTAAAATTTTGTTAGTATCTGATGTTCCCTGCAGCATGTTCCCATTTCTCATCTTTAACTGCTAGTTTCCGTTATTATTATTTGTCGTATATGCCTTAATTGCACAGGTTTATTTGGTAGTCTTGTCCTAGCCTCGTCACTACTTCGCCGAGGTTAGGCTCGACACTTACCAGCACATGGGGTCTGTTGTGCTGATACTACACTCTGCACTGTGTGCAGATCCCGGTACTGTAGCTTTTGGACCATAACGAGGTTGCTGCCTCCAGTCCAGTGGAGGCCCGAGGTAGTCCTGCAGACATCCGTAGGCCTTGGCATCCCCTTCTATCCTTTCCATTCTGTTTTTATTTATTTCAGAGACATACTTGTATTTTTCTATTCAGACTACTGTTTGTAGTATTCGTAGATGGCCCGTGACATTGTGACACCAGTTCTGGGTAGAGTTGTATTTTGGATTTTCGTACTAGTATTTAGTTAAATTATTAGATTTCGTCTTCCGTATTTCTTTTATTATTATTATTCCGCTGTTGATCACATGTTAATTTAAAATTGTTAAGAGGTTAAGGAAAAAGGGTAACAAAATCTGTAACACTCGGCTTGCCTAGCTTTCACGAGTAGGCGCTATCACGACTTCCGAAGATGGAAAATCTGGGTCGTAACATTCATATGGAAATTAATTTTTTGGAAAAAATAATTGCATAATTCTTGTGTTAGATATAAAAATCATTTTGGGTTGTTTTCAGATATTGATATATTTTGGTTAAATTATATTGTTTTCACACACTATTGTTTTCCTACTTAATTTTAAAATTCTGTTCTATAAGCCACATTTGCATTTCAATATCTTAATATCATGGCCTGGGGCTGAACTAGAATGTTTGGAGCGGAGTTCGGCCGAACCCTGTAGCTTTGATTCTAGTTTTATATTTGTCTTAAAAATTCATTGACTATGTACAAATTATTAATTTAAAATCTAGTAAATTAAAACAATTAGAATCTCGAACTCATAAGCTTGAAATCCTGTCTCTACCTTTAATCATGACCAAAAAAAGAGAGGTCTACATGCAAATAAAAAACAAAGGCTTTTCATATTCATGTTATGATATGTTATTAACGTGACAATTACTCTTCAGTAGGGGTGGGCGTTCAGGAAGTTCGGATTCATATAAATTTTTTGATTTGAATTTTCAATTTTCGGATTGAAGAAATGACAATCCAAATCCAATCCAAATAAGTTCGGATTGGATCGGATTTTTTAATTTCGGTATCGGATTAATCGGTTTGGATATTTTGGATTTTCGGTTTTGAGCTTATAAGTTGAGATGTTCCTTCTTTTTACAAAACCAAATGAAGTACTCATGTTAAATTGCCTGAAAAGTTTCTCATTCTCACGGCAATCATCCAAATGAAGTATTCAAATAATAAAATTATTATAAAAAAAAATACAATAGACATGATTAATACGGCCAATAAGAAGTAGAAATAGTAAAATCATGTTCAAATAGAAAGTATTCTCACAATATCTTAGTAATTAATATTGAATATATGAGATAATATCTAATGGGTAGGGTATTGAACTTTTACTATTGACATATGGACAATGGACTAAATATAAAGAATAAGAATTTTGAATTTTTGGATATTACCAAATCCAATAACCAATTCGAAATCCAAAAATTTTAAAAATTAAATTCAAAATCCAATCCGTAATCCGAAAATCCAAACCAAAAATTCAAAAAATTTAGATTTCGGGTTTGTCCAAACTATGCCCACCACTACTCTTCAGTATATTAAGTTTTGTCCCATAGGGTTAAATTCCTCTGGAGAACACGAAACTTCAACATTATAGTACACTCAACTAAATCTTTGGTTGCTTTTTTCTTACTCATATAAGATTTATTATTCTGATTTTTCTCTAATGATGTCATCTTAGATGAGACATAGCAGTGCGCTGGACGGATATTGGTCATGCGCATTTTAAACCCACAAATTAAATCCTAGATCCGTCTCTGCACACCAGTTGCACCAGATTTGGATATGGGCCAATTATAGCCCAAGTTATCCACTGGTCTCTCACATTGCTCACTGTTCATGCAGACAGACCCTCCCAGAAAAAGGGTAATATCAGCATATATAAAGCTACAAGATTAGGTGAAAATAGTTCTCAGCATAACATCGTAGATTAAAGACGGAAAATGCATGCTCTTAAATGTTATTATACTATATTTGTAAAATAATTATGGAGAATATAAAAATAACGTATAAACAGAAATGAAAAACAGAAACAGAATTTAATCCGAGCCCACTGAATTAACAGTGTTTTCTTAAGGAATTTAATCATCTCCTAGTACCCAAGGTTGTAGATTATTTCCTCCCAGGATACACTGGTGTAGTAGTAACTCAAATCCCAGTGTTTCAGCGAACACAAAGATCAGTAACAAATCACACTTACTGTTATTTTGTTTGTAATTAAAGAAATGCAGAAGAAAGAAGAAGAACTCAGAAATTCGTATGGAAAATCTGAGAGAATGGACTGCAATTTATAGCCCCAACCTGTTGAGTTCAAATGAAGAGTTGTAACTCTTGAGAGGTCAGTTACGTAAAACAGCCATAACATAAATGGCCATTTACGCAAATTAAAACGGACAAAGGAAACGTTTTCCATTACAAAACACGGACGGGTAGAGTCAATGAAACGGATAATTTGGATTATTAATTTTCCTGTGACGACCCGGCCAGTCGTCTCGTGAGCTATCGCTTTGTTACCCTCATTTCTTCTTCTTATTGCTTTGTTTATCGGTTCTATGCGTGATCGGGTTGGTTGACTCGGGTTCGGAACGGTTTTGGTAAGGTTTGAGACACTTAGTCTCTTTTGAGGAAGTTTAAGTTGGAAAAGTCAACCAGATGTTGACTTATGTGTTAAGGAAGCTTAAATTGGAATTTTGGCGTTTTCCAGTTGATAGGTGAGATTTTGATATGGGGGTCGAAACAGAATTCCGAAAGTTGCAGTAGCTCCATTGTGTCATTTGGGATGTGTGTGCAAAATTTCAGGTCATTCGGACGTAGTTTGGTAGACGTTTTGATCAAAAGCATAATTCGGAAGATTTTGGGAACCTTAGGCTTGAATCCGATATGTTTTGGTTGATCTGATGTTGTTTGAGGCATTTTGAAGATTGGTATAAGTTTGGATAGTGGTATAGGACTTGTTAGTGCTTTTGGTTGAGGTCCCGGGGGCCTCACGGTGATTTCGGATGGTTAGCGAAAAGTTTGGAATTTGGTAATGGCAGCTGAAGTTTTTAGGATTGTGTCATAACTGCATCTGCGGTTGGGAGGTCGCAGGTGCGACCCCTGCAGATGCGGAGGACCAGTCGCAGAAGCGGAAAGAGCCTAGGAAGGAAGGAACCGCACCTGCGATGGCGCAGGTGCGGATTAGGCATCACAGATGCGGAGATTGAGGATTTAAGTGAGTACCGCAGATGCGGCGTCTTGGGCCGCAGAAGCGGTATCTGGACCGCGGGTACGAAAAACCTGGGCCAGAAGGTATCAAAGCATTCCTTTGCGATTTTTGAGTTGTTCTTCACCATTTCAAGTTGGTTTTGGAGCTTTTTGGGAGATTTCGAAGAAGGAATCAAGGAATATCGTCTGGAGGTAAGATTTTTGAGTCTAATAATCGATCATATGGCATTATTTCACTGATTTGGCCTAAGATTAATGGAAATTAAGGGTTAAAAATTGGGAAACTAGGGTTTGGTATTGGAGACCTTGACTTGAGGATTTGAGGGGTCATTTGTGGTCGGAATTTGGGACTTTTGATATGTATGAACTCGTGAGGAGATAAGGAATCTATTGATATAAATTTTATCGAATTTCGAGACATGGGCCCGGGGGTCGGGTTTTGGTTCATTTCGGGATTTATGTTATAAATTGATTTTTTCACATGGGCTTCGTTCCCTTAGCATATTGTGACGTCGTGATTCTGATTTTGTATAGATTCGATGCGAGTTGGGGCCGATTCAAGGGGCAAAGGCGTCACGGGCTAGAGTTTAGACCAGATTGAGGTGAGTAATGATTGTAAATATTGTCTTGAGGGTATGAAACCCCGAATTTCACATCATTGTGCTATATTGAGGTGACGCTCACGCTAGATGACGAGCGTGGGGTCGTGCACCATTGGGGATTGTGACTTAGTCCATCCCGAATGACTGCTTTACCGCGTATTTGATTGAAAACTATTTGATATCATCATGTTTTGGGTGGAATGCCATATTTGGGCCTCGTGCCAACTATTTGGACCCTTAGGGGATTTTTACTGATATTTCCTCGCTATTTTGACTTTATACTTGTACTCAATCATGCTATATTCTACTGTTTTCATAACTCAGCCATATTTACTCTGTTTTAATACATTAAATGATAATTTGAGCTGAGCATCATGTTTTACTGTTGCCCGAGTGGCTTATGAGATTCTGACTGAGTAAGGTCGAGGGCCTGTGTTGTGAGGATACACTGATTTATGATTATGAGGCCGAGGGCCTGAGTTGTACGCCATGAGGTGGCTTGATATGAGGCCGAGAGCCTATTGATTATGTCACTGGATGGCTTGATATTGCGCTTGGGCCGTAATGGGCCCCTCCCGGAGTCTGCACACCCCCAGTGAGCGCGGGTACCCATTGTGATATGAGATATAGCCCGAGGGGCTGGTGTTGTTCCATGTGTTGCCCGAGGGGCTAATTCTATTGGTATTGTGCCCGAGGGGCGGTTCTTTATGTGTTTATCTTTTCTAGTTGTATGTCATTTACTTGTTTAATTGTTACAAAAGGTATTTTAAAGAAGCTTAAACTGAACTAAGATGACTTTATATGCTTTCACTATTTCATTGCTTTTACTGGCTTTATACTGCTTCTTTATAGCATGTTGATGTGCCTTTACGTGATTTCTTATCGCTCAGCCTTCATTTATTATTATTACTCACTGAGTTGGAGTACTCACTTTACTCCCTGCACCCTGTGTGCAGATTCAGGCGCTTCAGGTCCCGCTAGCGAGTGTTGATTCTTCCATCTCATGCGGATTCGGAGATTCACTAGGTAGTTGTTCGACGTTCGCAGCCCAGTGCTTCTCCCTCTATCTTATTTTCTCTTGTTTTAGTTCTGTAATAGACTATGTAGACTCTTCCTATTTTTAATCGGTTAGTAGATGCTCATGACTGGTGACACCCCGATGTCGGGCTATGTCTATTCCGCAAATTGTATTATTCACCTTTATTTTGGGATTATTATGTTGAAGACTTAATTTGTATTATTTTAATGGCTTAAAATGAATTGGGTATGTGTCGGCTGGCCTTGTCTTCACGAGAGGCTCCATCACGACTGGGTCTGGGTTTATGGTTGTGACATTTCCATTACAAACAGGGATAATATTAAGTTAATATTTACTATTAACAAATAAATTTGGTCCAAAAAGTTAATCAATCAATCGATCATTTGATCAAAGCCGAAGCCGAGCCGAGCCGAGTGAGTGACAACGACGACGGCGTGAGGCTTGCCTTCTTCTTAACTCTTTAAGAGCTACAAGAAGAGTAATTGTATATATAGTCATCAAAAACCTTTTCCTCTTCCAATATAGGACAATGTCCCATTGTCAAGGAGGGACACATAAAATTTTCATTTTCCCTCCATTTCCCATTCACCCTCTTTTAAGCCTATTTTAGCTTAAAGCCTCAACAATCCCCCACATGAATAGGGAATGGATGTATCACGAAAATATGCATGAAAGATTGTGTGATTCGCAAGCAAGGATTAATCGCATCTGGATAACTAGGTTTCCCTTTGAACTTTCCGTAGTAAACTCATATCGGATATACTCGGTCAATCGGTAGATTTGATATCTTTTAACTGTCGAACGATGGTGTATACCTAGACAACCATAAGTCACACAATCAACCCTTAACTGTCTTTGATTCTCATTGTTGTGTTCGTTTCAGCTATGAACACCGCCTAATTTTATAAGTGCGTAGAGAACTGGCCTTACAAAATTCTCTTTGAAGCGGCTAACACTTCACACTTACATTGTGTCGACGCCCCCTTTTTCCCTCCTAAAAGAAGGCGAAATCGGGTTTACGACATTATGGGCAAAACAACTCTTATTCCCTTTTGAGAAATCGGGTTATGGAATTTAAAGAGTCGCCACCTAATGATTATAGTGCATTAGGACACTTTTAGAGAAAAGAAGAAGATTTTCGGAAGAAAACCAGAGTTCGGGTAAGGGCTTGAGATTATCTCGAGGGGAAGGTGTTAGGCACCCCTCAAGATCCACTAGTGTGGTTCCCGGCCGTACTTAGTTGTGACTTTAAGAAGAGTAGAAGTAACAGACAATGTTTGCACATAAGGAATACAAATAAGTTGAAAGTTTTGAAAGAAAAGAGAGAAAAAAGACATAAGTGGTTTTGGAAAGAAAAGATTGATTGAAGAAAACATTACTTCTAAGAATACATCACATCGTATAAATAAAGAAAAAGATCCTAGGTTTAAATACAATATGGATCACCTTGGTGCAATACCCAGCAATCATTCTCACACTAGATATTAGTGCACCGGTCATCATATCTATATTTTACCCTTCCCACCCCGTTAAGGTGTTAAAGCGCGTTTAGTCTCGTTTACTTATTGCATGCTAATACCCGTCCCGACCTATCAGTCCCGGGGTATTAGGACTTCTAATCTTAAGAGGGAAGAAAGGGGTGGGGCCTTTATGGAGTTTAAAGGATAAAATTCTAGTTTCGACATTCAAAAACAAATATATAATAAAAGGATGAGTAAACAAGCAAACAAGGCTCAAATAAACCCCTAAAATCAGACAACACTTAGTTTAGCATGTCTTAACATATACTGATTTGGTCTTAAGTTAAAAATTAAGCGGCGAGCGGACTGGTTCAACACATATATGTAGACAGAAAGTCTGCATTAGGCAGCCCAGATCCAATTGTCAGAAATTGAAGTATTTTAAGTGAGTAAAAAAACACTATTTTCAGAAAGGACCTAACACAGAATAGTTTAAGACAGAAGGTTGAAAATTTACAGAGGTTCAGAGATGACTTGAAAATCAGCAGAATTGTTTAAGTGAAACTACCGTAGAGTGATGAAGAAAAGTTTACGAAAGTGAAAAGACCTTAAAGGAATAGTGAGTTAAAGGTTGTTTTCAAATAGTAGCTTCATGAGATGAATAAATTCAGGCAGAGGGTTAAAGGAACCGTTTCAGAAAAAAAAGAAAGATGCAAGTTTAGAAAATTTAAGAGCATTGCAGATTTGTAAGAGTTTCAAAAGCAAACAGATTTGGAAGAGTTTTTGTTGACAAAGTTGAAGCCAATTGACAGATTATTCTTACTTAAACACATTAGGCGAGTTTGAGCTCCTATAGGCATGGTATCTACATGACTGAATTTTTAAGGCTTGTTATTGCTATTAAACAGGTAAAGGAATGAGTATTTGATTACCCTACAGTTTGCCTAGCGTTTATGCATTTCCTATAGTCATGATTTCTATATGCAATTGGTTACATGAATATTAGGGCCTATATGCAGGATTTCTAATGATTTGCAATAGGACTGAACATGAAATCTTATAGACATGATCTCTAAATGATTGAATGAAAGGAATGCAAAAGCCTTTAGACATGATCTCTACGTGATTGAATGAAAGGAATGCAAAAACTATAGACATGATTTCTAGGTGATTTATACGTTTAACCTATAGGCATGATATCAAAGTGATTAAACAACAATATTGATCATATTGGCATGGTATCTACCCTTTAACATATGCAAGTAAATATAAACCCCCTCTCATACCCTTTACTAATATTCCCCAAGTTCTTTTTACAAAAATATTACAGAACCAGAAGAAAGAAAGGAAAATAATTAAAATACATCACAGCCTACAGCTAGATCCGAGCAGCCTAATTCAATCTTAATATCCGATAACATATGTTTCACCAGATCCAGATTCCAGATTCCAAGGCCTTCTCTTGTTCAGAGTGTTTCAAAGTTCCAGGGAGCCTCCAGGAGCCCCAGGCAATGCTTACACTCTGAAGAGTAAATATTGTAACAGAATAGTGCAAGTGTGGAATTACCAGCCCTTAGGCATCCAAGTTCAGAGGGAACTCTAGGGTCCCTAAGCATGGCTTACCATAGGGAGACAGAACTTAAAGAACAAAGAATGAGTGTAGAATGAGGTGATTAGAGGAAATCAAAGCAAAAGGTGGTCATACCCAGCCATGGGTAAGACTGGCACACCCCTAATCCTTTACTTGATTCAAGCAAATAAAAGAGCAGACTTTCAGAAGTCAGACAGGGATCTGGGTGGTGATTAGGATACTACCAGACCCTAGTCAAGGCTCAACACATAAAAGGGGTTAAGGGAATGGGACTGATTTGAGTGAAAGGTTCAAGAGAACCTGGTCCTAAGTCAAGGGTAGCAATAGGCTGCTACCTTAACTTAAAACATACTCACATACAGGGGATTAAAGGGAAGGGGATCACATGAGAGCATTCATATAAACATCAATAAAAGCATAACAGAACTTAAAGATGCAGGAGCATGAGGCATGACAGACTAATGTATAGCCATTTAGTACCATAAAACATGTAGTTGAGAGGTCATGTAGAAGGGAGAACTAAACACATAGTTTTAGAGGACAATATTTAAATTGTGGAGACCTACCAGTTGCAAGTTCCAAACAACAGAATAAATAGAGCAGTGAAACAGCCAGAAATCCTTTAGCAAACACTTGAGGAAAGCAAAGAGATTCCAAAGTCTAGCCTTGGCTTTCAACCGGCTAGTCAGAACAATAGCACAAGTAGTAGTAAAGAAGAGAGAGCTTTGAGTGTGTGTGTGTTTTTTAACTCAGTTGTTTGTGTGTTTAAAGAAAAAAAAAAGCAGGGTATTTATAGTTTAAAAACCAGGCAAGTAAGCAAGGCAAAGAATAATTCAGTATCAATTAGAATCAATCAGGAAAAGGGGATTCCTTTAATTAAGGAGTCCAAATTTGAACGGTAAAAGGGCAGAGTATTATTTAAGGAAAGAAAATCAAGTAATACATTGGGCAATGAAGGGTAAATACATAAGGGAAGTTTAAAATACGCGGTTAGGTAAATAAGGTAAGAAGTAAATCAACTAGTGCATAGTAAATCAAGGAATCAAGGATTCGAAATCAATAATCAACCAAGTCAGAAAAAGGTCCAAATTAGACAAAGAGAGAATCAAACAAGCTCACATAATGGTAGTATGAAATCAATCCCCAAAATTAGGGTTATTTCGAGAGGGGAAGGTCTGACTATAAAGAGTGCATAGCTTTAAACATGTGAGGCTGGAATTAAACAAACAGAGTGGTCATGCAATCAAAAGTAGAAGAACATAGCTAGAAGAGAGTTTCAAATAGCATGAGATAAATCAGAAGGTCTTGCAAAGCTTAGCAAGAATCAGAGAACATGAGACGAACTTAGAAATTAGGGTTTTTGAAATCAAACTAGTTTAGACACAGGAAGCAAAACAATCGCACACAAGTGTTTTGAAAACCCCCAAAATCTAGGGTTTCCTCTATAGATTAAATGTAAATACGAAAGCGTAGAAAATCAGGCAAAGTAGACTCAGAAAATCCAAGGAACATAAACATTTCATGGAATCATAGTGAAAGAAAACACAGTAAAGGAAATCACTAGCAAACCCTAGGAGGAAATACAGTAAAAGAAAAATACATAGAAACCATAGTGAAAACACTTAGGAGTTACAGCAAAGCAAAATACGGTAAGAAATCACAGTAGAACAAGTAAAAATCAAGGAAACCCTAGGTTCGAGAAGACGAACAGTTTTGAAAGCAAAACTTGAAATGATGTAAGAAATACTTTAAAAACCTCAGAAATAGCACAGATCTAAAGTAGATCTAGAGAGAAACAAGAAAACCTCGAAATGGCATAGGATTTCAGAGAAATCCTAGAAAATGAGAATGGCCTGGAAAAGAGGCTGGTCCGAGTCGAGATGGACTCATAAGGCTAAGACACGCCGGAGATGAGCCGGAGATGGATGGAGATGGCCGTAGAACTTGAATCGACAAAGGTCCAGGTTCGATTCTTCGTGGACAAGGCCATGGAACTTCAGTAATCAAGTTCGAGGAGCCTTAGGAGACTGGTGGGTGGTGAAACCACCATGGATTTAGGTAAGAAAATGGCCGGAGAAGGTGAAGGGAGATCATCGGAGAGGCGAGGAGGTGGAAGGTTCCAGAGAGAGTGAGAGATAGAGAGATAGAGATGAGTGAGTAAATGAGAGGGGATTGGGGGGTTGTTAGGTTAAAAAAGGAAAGGGCAAACGGGGGTTGTTGATTAAAACAATCAACGGCCACGATTTTAAAATGGGATCCGGGCGGGTTCGTTTAATTGGGTCTAGGTCGGGTAGAAATGAAATTGGGTTGGGAATTGGGGGGTTAGAATTAGGCTCTAATTGAAAATCAACAAGAGGCTAAAATTGAAATAGCCGTTTTTCCCTTTTGAATTTATAAAAATAGTAAAAGATGTTAAAAATCAAATTAAAAATACTGGGTTGATAAACAATATGTAGGTATTAATTTAAAAATATTAGGATTGATTTTGTAATAAAAATTGCTATTAAATCTAGAAGTAGGCTAAAATTGCAATTTCGTGCAATTTTAGTTTAAAAATACCAAATGGGCTTGTAAAATTATGCAAAAATTATGTAAATTATATTTTGCCGTAACTGTGAGAGTGAAATAAATTATTTACCAAAATGTCAAGTTTTGGAAATAATTAATGGATTTTACAGTGCACAATAGGCCATAAATTGGTCTAAAAAATTATTAAAAATGCCAAAATCTTTTGGGGTGCTCATATATGCACACATATGATATTTTGAAAGTGTTTTGAGTAAATAAAAAAAATAAATAGGGAAAAATTGGGTATCAACAGCTTGCCCTCTTTACCCGAGGAGGATGAAAGAGTTGTCGGGTAAAGATAAGATGACCAATTTTGACCGGAATTGGCGATTGTAGAAGAATTTTGACCGTGCTCTGGTTTCTGAGCTGCCTACATATCCCTGGTTTTACAGGAATCAGGCCATATGTAGTTCAGGAACCATTGACGGAATGTGTCGATGGAGATTCGAAAAGACGGACGCGATGGTCAGATTTGAGAGGCATTTGGAATCAGATAGGTTGAGGAAAACCGGAGTGGGACCGTTTCTGCTGAGACAGTCGTTCGCTAGCCGGTGTACCTGTAGATGAGCAGATGCACATATTGTGCATAATTTAAACATGATGCAAATTTCCGTTGGACCATGAATGCTGTCTTTAGACGGTTAGGATGACGTCCTCAGACTATGATGTCCTAGGCCATGAAGAGCATAAAATAAAGATTCGCAGGCCATGAAATGGTGTTCTCGGGCTATGCAGATGGTGCCTCCGAACTATGACGCCTTTGCATAAGTTGGCGATTTTTCAACCCATGAGAAGGTGGCAATCTTTCAGCCGAATGAATGCAAAGAGTGGCGATATTTCAGCCAAGGCGTGAATTTGAATGCAGGTGGCGATATTTCAGCCGAAGCGAGAATTTAAATAAAGTGGCGATATTTCACCCATGTAGGATGGAGACAGAGCTTAGTCTCGAAAGGCAGATAGATAGCCTTATGCAATATGGAGGTAGAGCTTAACCTCGAAAGGCAGAGAATAGCCCTATGCAAAATATAGATGGAGACAGAGCTTAGTCTCGGAAGGCAGATAGATAGCCTTATGTAATATGGAGGTAGAGCTTAACCTCGAAAGGCAGAGAATAGCCTTATGCAAAATATAGATGGAGACAGATCTTAGTCTCGAAAGGCAGATAGATAGCCTTATGCAATATGGAGGTAGAGCTTAACCTCGGAAGGCAGAGAGTAGCCTTATGCAATATGGATGGAGACAGAGCTTAGTCTTGGAAGGTAGATAGATAGCCTTATGTAAAAATGCAGATGGAGACAGAGCTTAGTCTCGAAAGGCAGATAAGTAGCCTTATGCAGGTGATGATGGAGGTAGAGCTTAACCTCGAAAGGCAGAGAGTAGCCTTATGCAAGATGCAAATGGAGACAGAGCTTAGTCTCGAAAGGAAGATAAGTAGCCTTATGCAGGATGGAAGTAGAGCTTAACCTCGGAAGGCAGAGAGTATCCTTATGCAAAATGCGGATGGAGACAGAGCTTAGTCTTGAAAGGCAGAAAGTAGCCTTATGAAGTGCAGGAATGTAAAGGAGAAAATAGTAGTAATTTTCTTAGCTGATAGGCGGTTGCGATATCATGACTGCTGGGGAATGTTGGGTGTAGATAGTAGACCTTTGTGAGTTGAGTGATTGTTTCGAGGGTTTCGACTTTTGAAGAGTGAATGTGTTTTTCATTGCGATCTGAGTTCCTGCATCCAAAGAAAAATCGTGAGTTCTGTGGAGGGGGAAGGTTAGTTCGTATCCCTTGGCTCCTGACATTACGTATCATTGGGGTAGCATTGCTAAACGACGGTGATGCAAATGATGTTTATGCATGATTCAGTAAATGTAATGTAAGTATATATATTTTGAAAAAAAATGATTTTATTTTGGATGAACCAACAACTGCAACGTGGTTCAAGACACGGCAACCTTGCTTGCTCCGAAATTTTGAGGGTCCTCCTCAAAATTCTGCCCCAGTTCACTGGGCTGGCACTGCTAACGACTGTGCTGAATAACTGAAAGCGGATCGATTTCTGCCCCAGTTTACTGGGTTGATGTTGATGTGAAAGCCGACAAACTGACTTCAGAATTTTGAGGATCCTCCTCAAAATTCTGCCCCAGTTCCACTAGCAGGGAAAATGGAATTTTTATTAAAATGTGACCGAATCCATAGGGCTGCCTACGTATCCCCTCTTAAACGGGAATCAGGTCAGGCGTAGTTCAAATTACATCATAAAGAAAAGCATACGATCAAATATAGTATCTCTTTACTGCGTTTGAGTTGATCGGCTTCGGCCAAACTTCTCCGTCCATTTCTGCAAGAATAAGGGCTCATTCGGTTAGAACTTGGTGAACCATGTATGGACCCTGCCAATTGGGAGAGAATTTCCCTTTGGCTTCGTCTTGATGTGGAAATATCTTCTTCAACACCAGTTGTCCTGGTGTAAACTTCCTGAGCTTCTGCTTTACCGGCGGATCTGTAGGATCTGTTGGCAACTTGTGAGCCATAATGGATGTTCTGAGGCCAGTCATATCGTCATAAGACCATGCAAAATATCCCCATACTCTTTTAGGAACTCTGTGTACTCTTTCTTTTCTGATGGCGACAAATGTGCACTGATACGTATTTCCTTGACATTCTCAGTATCACCCAAAATTAACGACTTTGGTCTCATCTAGATTAGACTTAGGCCTATTCTCAAAGTTTTCGACCTCTCTGACAACCTCTTCTAGTATATCATCCTCTTCTGAATCTATATCCGTTTATTGCATTGCCTCGTTGCAAGTCACAGTTGTTGGTTCATCATCAAGATATGTAAGAGCAACACTGTGTAAAATGAAGTAAATGATAGAGAAAAGTAATAAGAGTGCAATATATAATGAATTTGAAATGATTTGATTGAAATTCCTAATCGTTCGAGACATCAGAGCTCTTTTGGAAAGTAAAGACAATGCAGAAACGAAAAGCAACTAAGAAAATAAAGATGCGATGCATGATGCTCGTTCAGCCTTGCTACCCCGAAGATGTCCGGGCACTGGTGGTCCTAACCGACCAATTAGTGAGGCATTCCCCTCGGTTCACGGATTGAATGGAAGGTCCTTCCTCCTCTTCCTCCTCGAAGATAACACAACAATCCATATCATCTTCCAGAAACATGTTCTTTATTGCTGCTAGTGACTCGTCTTCCTCTGATCCGTACAAAGTGTCGGATGGCTGAAAAGTCTGATCCAACTGAGGTATAGGGTGCTCCAGCGGATAGTATGGTCCACGCCATGGAGGTTGTAAGCACGTGATTTTTGACCCTCCCCGAGAATTTTCACATTTTTAGCGTGAATATGTGAAATTGGGTCTAGTATAGCTATTTTAGCTATTTTTACTTTATTTCGTTGCAAAAAGAAAAATCTCAAAAAAATATATATATATATATATAAATTTTAGTTTATGTATCTCTCATAAACTTGAAAAATACAAAAATTGCACTTTATTTTTGTACTTTATATAATTTCGAAAATTACAAAAAAATATAGTTCTATTAATATTCTATAGTCATTTTTAACTTTGAAAAATACAAAAATATTATCTCATATTTTATCTTAATATTTAAAAACGAAAATTACAAAAAAATATAGTTTTATTAATATTTTGTAGCTATTTTAAATCTTGAAAAATATTCAAAAAGATATAGTTTTGTTTAAATACTAGTCTTATTTTTGGTAGTTATTTTGCTTACATAGGACTAGTTAAGCAACGTGTTCCTATTTCTCGGGTCCGGGCAAAAGAATAATATTCGGGTTCAAACTACCCGGTTTTAGGCCTAATTTTCGGACCTAGCCCGTAATAAACCGTGTCCAGGACACATGGGGAACCCCACCACGCGTGGGGGACATAAACCTTGAACCCCACCACGCGTGGGGCTCATTTTTCTGGGCAAAACCCAGTACAAAACACGGAAAGCCAACATAAAGAAAGGGAGGATTTTTGAAATTTTGGAAAAAAGAGTACTGTGCATCAAAAACCCTACAAAGGGAGTACTGTTCCTGCTTCTTCTTCCTGAGAAAGAACCCACGAAGAAACCCTACTGCCCCCCCAACGTCGGAACTCCTCCATCACTCCCGTCCAAACACCATCGCCCAAACACCATAACCACCATCCAAACAACCAGTTCCCCTCCCCTCGTCACCACTGTTCCTCCGTCTTCTTTGAGGAAACGAAACAAAAAAAAAACCTACTGGAAAAGAAAACGAGCCCGACCCCCCCCCTTTCACCGGAAAAACCAGACCCGTCGTATCCCCGTCACCTTCCCCAGCACCGGACCAACTTCCCTCAACAACCCCAGCAACCTCCAGCTCCACCGCGTCGACCCTACTGCCCAAAACCACCAAGAACAACCACCCTTCCACCTCCAGTTACCGGCCTCACCATCGACCACCACCAGTCGACGACCCAACGACCCTAGCCCCCCCCCCACGTCCAAAAAGACTACTCCCTCACGTCCGCGACACCCACTTCTCCATTACTGCCCACACACCACCCCTTCACGTCCTAAACCACCAACAAAACCCTCGCGTCCAAAACCACCGGCGTACACCACCAAACAGGTCCGTCAGTAGCCCCACCCTCCCCCCCGCATCGACCTTACTGTTGTCGACGTCGTTCCGTCTTTCGCGAGCAGTTGTGGGTTTCCGCGATCCCGCCTTGCCGAGTTTTCTGTTTTCCGTCGAGGTCGACTTTGGGTCGTCGAGGTCCGGTACGTCGAGGTGTTTGTCCGAGTTCTCATCATTATTCCTCGTCGAGTGAGGTCTGGTTCGAGTTCCGTAGGAAGCACTGTTTGTCGTTCTAGGATTGTCGAGGTTCGAAGGTTGGTGTTCTTCGTCCCTTGTTTCATTTTGTTCGTTTTGCATATTATGGTTCAAGGCAATAAATGAGAATATTCGATATATATGAATGTCAACAATGCAATTTTGTTGTTGTGTTAAAAATGTTTATGTTATGTTTAGTTACTGCATGCTTAAAGTAAATGTGAGCATATGAACGAGGTTATTCTATTTTTCATTTTTACCATGGATATTATTACCTGTTAGAATCGTTTTTTTTTCCGTTTAATCTCGGATGGCTTCACTAGTAGGAAATCGTAGTTGTTTTAAGTTTGCCCTTAAATAGTAAAAATGAGACGAGCCTCGCAAAATAAAAAAAAATAAAAATAAAATAAAAAAAAGAAAAAGAAAAAATGCACAAGCCGCGGGACCCTCTAAATGTATATATTAAATACTAAGATTCCGGGACGGGCCGTTTAGCAAGTTTCACGGCCCTACCCAAAATAATAATGCGCTAGTTGCTTTAGGCGCGCCTTTAATAATGTTATCTCCCTAAACTCGGATGCACATTTATGTGACCCAAATCCAAATCTCAACGGAGTCGAAATATGTCTCTAGTCACGGGCGCATTGATTGTGGCGTGGCCCGAGATGCATTTCCATGATGTTGCAAATTCTTTTAAAAAAAATAAGAACGAGATGAGCCTCGCCGAATAAAAATACAAATTGCGGGGCCCTCAGTAAATACTTGTTTTAAATTACTTAGAATTCAGGAGGGCCGCTTAGTGAATTTCGTGGCCTTCCCAAAATAATAACTCGATAGTCTCTTTAGGCGCGTGTTTAATAATTTACTTTCTTAAAACTTGAGGTGTGCATTTCATGCGACCCAAATCCAAATCCCAAAACATCAAATAAAATGCGTTCCGGATTGTGGGTGCATTTCATGTGACGCAGTCCAAAGACGTGTTTTAAGCGATGTTCACATTCTTGTAAAAACAATAATAATAAAGCGGTTAAAAGTTAAAATTTGCACATAAGTTCATACTTGTATAAAATCAGATAATCAAGCCGAATATAACAATTGAGCGACCGTGCTAGAACCACGGAACTCGGGAATGCCTAACACCTTCTCCCGGGTTAACAGAATTCCTTATCCGGATTTCTGGTACGCAGACCATAATATAGAGTCATTCTTTTCCTCGATTCGGGATTAAAATTGGTGACTTGGGACACCCTAAATCTCCCAAGTGGCGACTCTGAAATAAATAAACCCATCCCGTTTCGATTGTCCTTTAATTGGAAAAACTCCCTTGTACCCTCGCGGGTATGGAAAAAGGAGGTGTGATATCCCCAGCAGAGTCGCCAGAGCTGTCACACCTCCTTTTTCCGCACCCGAGAGGGTGCAAGGGAGTTTTTTCCAATTAAAGGACAATCGAAACGGGATTGGTTTATTTATTTCAGAGTCGCCACTTGGGAGATTTAGGGTGTCCCAAGTCACCAATTTTAATCCCGAATCGAGGAAAAGAATGACTCCATATTACAGTCTGCGTACCAGAAATCTGGATAAGGAATTCTGTTAACCCGGGAGAAGGTGTTAGGCATTCCCGAGTTCCGTGGTTCTAGCACGGTCGCTCAACTGTTATATTCGGCTTGATTATCTGATTTTATACAAATGTGAACTTATGTGCCAATTTTATCTTTTAACCGCTTTTATCATTTAATGTTATTTTTATCAAGAATTGCAACATCGTGGAAACACACCTCGAACCACGTTACAATCAATGTACCTGTGGTTAGAGCTACGTTTCAACTCTGTTGAGATTGGGATTTGGGTCACATAAATGTGCACCCGAGTTTAGGAAGATAACATTATTAAAGACGTGCCTAAAGCAACTAGCGTATTGTTATTTTTAGGGAAGGCCGTAAAATTCGCTAAACGGCCGGTTGGTTGTAGTGTGGCTTGCCAGCCCTGGGACCAACTGCCTACCTCGATCGTGGCAATTTCTTCTTTCTTTCTTCTTCCCAACGCTCCTCCCGTGCCGCTCTGAATAGCCTGGGTCGTGGCCTTGAGTGCTGAGTAATTCAGGATTTTGTCAGACCTCAGACCCTCTTCTATAATGACCCCTATCTTCACCACCTCGTTGAAGGATTTTCCAACCGTCGTTACCAAGTGACCAAAGTAGGTTGGATCCAATGTTTGCAAGAAATAGTCCACCATCTCTCCCTCTCTCAAGGGAGGATCGACTCTGGCCGCTTGCTCTCTCCAACGGAACCCGAACTCGCGAAAACTTTCCCCGGGTTTCTTCCCGGTCCTCAACAACGTGAGACGGTCAGGGACTATCTCGAGATTGTATTGGAAATGACCTGCGAAAGCCTGCGCCAGATCATCCCAAGTGTACCATCTACTGGAATCCTGCCAGTTGGACGGCAGAATGTCAAGAGGCTTTCGACCAAATCAAAGGGTATCTGTCTAATCCACCCGTGTTGGTCCCGCCTAAGCCAGGGAAGCCCTTAATTCTTTATTTGACGGTCCTGGAAAATTTATTTGATTGTGTACTGGGGCAACATGATGACACAGGAAGGAATGAGCAGGCCATCTACTATCTTAGCAAGAAATTCACAGTATACGAGGTCAAGTACACTCAACTCGAGAAAACATGCTGCGCCCTAACTTGGGTAGCTCAGAAGTTGAAGCACTACATGTCCTCGTATACTACTTATCTCATATCCCGTTTGGACCCATTGAAGTATATCTTTCAGAAACCTATGCCCACAGGGAGGTTGGCAAAATGGCAAATTCTGCTCACAGAGTTTGATTTCGTCTATGTGACGAGAACAGCCATGAAAGCCCAGGCGTTGGCCGACCATTTGGCAGAGAATCTCGTTGATGTAAAATATGAGCCTTTAAGAACGTATTTTCCCGACGAAGAGGTAATGCATACAAATGAGCTGGAGTTACCCGAGGAAAACGACCCGTCCTGGAAGCTGAATGCTTCGATATATACATTTAACGAGGGCCCCGCAGCTTGTGTGTTTTTATTTGTCGAGGCTTATCTCGTCTTTATTTTAGAAGGATATCCTATAGCAACTACGTTTCTTGTCGCGTTTGTCTCTACTAATTGAAAGCAGAGATAGTCCTAGTTAATTATATGCTTGCAGGTTATTTATAGCAGGATTCGGAATGCTTTTACAAAGAGTAAACAAAGCCGCGACCCACGGGCCGGCGATCGGATCTCATGGTCCCAAACCCAGCTTATGCGGGATTGGCCAGGCCTGGGCCATTGATCTCACGGCCAAGGCCTGCTTAGCCCGTTTCGACTTGGGCTCAACCTTCGTGAGGTTGGGGAATGCAGACTTGTGCTATTTGTTCTAAAGGCGTGGTTCGACAATTATAATGAGGCAGTTTATCAAAAGGGAAATGAAATTAGCTAACATGGATAGTTCTATACTTGACATGCATTTAAGGACATGCTAATCATAAAACACAGCTAATTTCTAAAATGTAGCCCACTATACTGCCAGTCCTCTTGTCTGTCAACCTACACACAATATGATATTAAATTATCTTACATTTACATTCACTATATAAGAGGACCAACCCCAGTATCCAACCTCACGAAAAAAATAACTCTGAAGAATAGCAATAGTACAGATTCCACAGTTCTTTAACCCTATTTGATTAAAAGAAAAGAAAATAACATATGGGAAAGCGACAAAGCCAAATAAACAAGACTCGACTAAAGATTAATTTTCCAACTTAAGGGCCCGCGAGGCATCATTCGGCCTCTTCGCGGCCCTTGGTGTGAGGTCCCTCTGCAAGCTCTTCAACTCATTCATAATTCGGTGGACGCAGCCCATGATGGAAACAAGGAGGGTTTTCCGAGGTATTTGCTCCCCTGCTAGGCATTTCATGTAGATGTAATGCCCAATTTCGTCGATCCTTCCTCGAATGTTGTCCCTCTCAATGAACAATTGCCTGATTTGTCGGTTCTTCAATCCCAGTGCCTGAGCATTGTCGGCAAGTCGATCCTGGAACAACTCCATTTGTCTTTCCATGCAGGCCATTGCATCGTAACAATGTCTCCTGTCGGCCTGAGCGTCTCGTGCTTGTTTGATGATCCGATCATGTAGAGTGGAGTTCGTTTCCCTTAATATCCCGATGCTCATTTCATAATCCCTTATGACCTATTGCAGACGCTATTTCCGGGCCATTGTGCATTTTGCCCATCTGACCTTCATCCTTGCTACGCGAGCTTCTGATTGTTCTAATTCTTCCTGGCTTTGGACGACCTGATTTTTCAAACTTGCTATCAACCTTTCGTCGGAGCGACGTTTCTGTCAGTCAATGTTACTTTTGCTGGCTTGGCGTAGGCGGGCCTTTAGTGTCTGGTTCTCTTGGGCTAGCTTGTTCTTTTCGCCTTGCTCCGAGGCGACTTGCACGTTGTTCTCAAATACAAGCCTCTCGACTTGTTGCTTTAGCCTCCCGATTTCAGCCCGGTAGCCTTCTTCTCTTTTTAACCAGCTCCACTCTGCCTGTGAAGATTCCTCAAAGCCTTGGATGTGAGCTCTCTTAGTTGGTCTCTGATGTTCAAGCTCTCTTCTGTACCACGGGAGGTATTTCGGAGACACTTCACCCTTAGCCCGATCTCGTACACAAGTATCTAACTTCAGGGTTTGACATTCATTCCAGATCCTCCGAACGAATGCTTCAGGGAACTGCCCACCAGGTCCAATTTCAATCACCTGGCTACTGAGATCTTCTTCCTTAGGGATCACTTGGTATCGTCCCAACTGCCTCAACACCCTGCATGGTGCGTAGGGCTGGATACTTTGGAGACCCATCAACAGCAAATAAGATTCGGCGGCCGCCATGTGTATGACCTCATCTAGGGGTAGCCACTCGAATGCCCACTCTATCTGGTTTGCTGAAACAGAGCGCAGTAGCGTGACCCATTCGGCGACCCCTTCCGGCAATCTGAACCCGTCGATCCTGGTGGGAAACTCTTCTATACAAGTCTTTTGTGATGACCCATACTTCAGAAATTGAGGACGACGACATAGATGCTCTATTATCCACATTTGTAGCAGTATATTACATCCCTCAAAGAAATTTCCTCCGGTTTTGCAAAAGGTGAGCGCGCGGAAAATTTCCGCAATTATCAGTGGTGCCAGAGTGTTATTTTCTTGTCTGATTAAAGTATTGACGACCCCAGCAATTTGTATGTTAATTTTTCCGTCTCTTTTAGGGAACACCAAAAAACCCAGAAAGGCTATCATAAAAGCAATACATTTGTGCCTCTCCCATTCCAACCGGTTCTCCCCACTGCAGATCTTACTCTCGGGATTGTTGAACCCTCCCAGATGATCGTATCTGTCGTACAGAAATGCAAAACTACAAAACCCTTTTGATAACTCTGGGTTATGAACCGTTCTGCGGATCTTTACGATATCCAGGAATTTGTGTATGGTTACAGCCCTTGGTGCAATGAGATACTGCTCTTTCATAGGGATGTTAGGACATCCAATGTACCCTGCCAACTCCTCCAGTGTCGGGGTGAGCTCGAAATCTGAGAAGTGAAATACGTTGTGGGCCGAGTCCCAAAATGAAATTAGAGCTCTGATAACGTCCCCTCACGGATCGATGTCCAGCAATCCAACCAAATTTCTCAAGTATATTTTGACCGTATCTTGCCCCGATCCTCCCAAGTTGCTCCACCACATGCGTAAGCCCAGAGGAACTTTGTTTATAATGGCCTCAGATGAACTCCTACTTGTGCTCATTCTGCACATTTATTAAGGTGTTTTTAGACAAGAAAGAAAAGATTTTTTTTTTTGAAAGAAATAATATGTGTATATACATACATGGGTATATGCGTATATATATATATAATTTTTGGTAAACAAAATCGGGGAGTTGGACCCGATAAGGGTTGCCTACGTATCCCACATCCGGTGGGAATCAAACCGACGTAGTTCGGGTAAGAAATTTATCTAAATCACGAGTTTTCTAAAACTGAAAAATATCTGGACATTGCTTTTTTTTTCATTTTTATTTATGCTATCGAAACTCCTGTTATCACCCGCCGGTCAACATGCAATTTTGAAGCAAATTAAATGCGATAACAGACAAAATGCCACATGATGGTCTCCTTTTTTTTGTTTCAGGTTGTTATTCTTGGACGGGACCAACCCCTGTGTTGAGTCCCCTAAGTCAAATGCAACGTGATGCAAATAAGCGTTTTCCTACTAGGGATCCGGCATGAAGTTATGTTTTACTAAGCTTCAATCTGGGCTTTGTTCTAGACCTGGCTTACACGAGCGGACAACTCGAGTCGAGGAGGGGGCTACGTACCGGGGACCCGCGGGGTCGTCCGACTTTGTAACTTATCCGAGCCTCTTTCTACTTGGGCATTGGCACTAACAGAATAGGGAATCTCGACCAGCGAGCTTCTCCCCGGAGGTAAGAAGAGAAGGGTTTCGGCACCGTTTATATGTACAGTTCAAATAATATCAAAGCGGTAAAAGCAGCATTTAGCACATTAGGCTCAAACATGTAAAAATCAGAAAGAACCAAATATAACAATTTATCTAAGATCGAATATCTAACCCTGAACCAGTGGTTCTGGGTCCACATCCCCAGCAGAGTCGCCAGAGCTGTCACACCTCCTTTTTCCATACCCGCGAGGGTACAAGGGAGTTTTTTCCAATTAAAGGACAATCGAAACGGGATGGGTTTATTTATTTCAGAGTCGCCACTTGGGAGATTTAGGGTGTCCCAAGTCACCAATTTTAATCCCGAATCGAGGAAAAGAATGACTCTATATTATGGTCTGCGTACCAGAAATCCGGATAAGGAATTCTGTTAACCCGGGAGAAGGTGTTAGGCATTCCCGAGTTCCGTGGTTCTAGCACGGTCGCTCAATTGTTATATTCGGCTTGATTATCTGATTTTATACAAGTATGAACTTATGTGCAAATTTTAACTTTTAACCGCTTTATTATTATTGTTTTTACAAGAATGTGAACATCGCTTAAAACACGTCTTTGGACTGCGTCACATGAAATGCACCCACAATCTGGAACATATCTTATTTGACGTTTTGGGATTTGGATTTGGGTCGCATGAAATGCACACCTCAAGTTTTAAGAAAGTAAATTATTAAACACGCGCCTAAAGAGACTATCGAGTTATTATTTTGGGAAGGCCACGAAATTCACTAAGCGGCCCTCCTGAATTCTAAGTAATTTAAAACAAGTATTTACTGAGGGCCCCGCAATTTGTATTTTTATTCGGCGAGGCTCATCTCGTTCTTATTTTTTTTAAAAGAATTTGCAACGTCATGGAAATGCATCTCGGGCCACGCCACAATCAATGCGCCCGTGACTAGAGACATATTTCGACTCCGTTGAGATTTGGATTTGGGTCACATAAATGTGCACCCGAGTTTAGGGAGATAACATTATTAAAGGCGCGCCTAAAGCAACTAGCGCATTATTATTTTTGGGGTAGGGCCGTGAAACTTGCTAAACGGCCCGTCCCGGAATCTAAGTATTTAATATATACGTTTAGAGGGTCCCGCGGCTTGTGCATTTTTTCTTTCTTTTTTTATTTATTATTTTTTATTTTTATTTTTTTATTTTATTTTGCGAGGCTCGTCTCATTTTTACTATTTAAGGGCAAACTTAAAACAACTACGATTTCCTACTAGTGAAGCCATCCGAGATTAAACGAAAAAAAAACGATTCTAACAGGTAATAATATCCATGGTAAAAATGAAAAATAGAATAACCTCGTTCATATGCTCACATTTACTTTAAGCATGCAGTAACTAAACATAACATAAACATTTTTAACACAACAACAAAATTGCATTGTTGACATTCATATATATCGAATATTCTCATTTATTGCCTTGAACCATAATATGCAAAACGAACAAAATGAAACAAGGGACGAAGAACACCAACCTTCGAACCTCGACAATCCTAGAACGACAAACAGTGCTTCCTACGGAACTCGAACCGGACCTCACTCGACGAGGAATAATGATGACAACTCGGACAAACACCTCGACGTACCGGACCTCGACAACCCAAAGTCGACCTCGACGGAAAACAGAAAACTCGGTAAGGCGGGATCGCGGCAACCCACAACTGCTCGCAAAAGACGGAACGACGTCGACAGCAGTAAGGTCGACGCGGGGGGGGGCTAGGGTGGGGCTACTGACGGACCTGTTTGGTGGTGTACGCCGGTGGTTTTGGACGCGAGGGTTTTGTTGGTGGTTTAGGACGTGAAGGGGTGGCGTGTGGGCAGTAATGGAGGAGTGGGTGTCGCGGACGTGAGGGTGTAGTCTTTTTGGACGTGGGGGGGGGCTAGGGTCGTTGGGTCGTCGACTGGTGGTGGTCGATGGTGAGGCCGGTAACTGGAGGTGGAAGGGTGGTTGTTCTTGGTGGTTTTGGGCAGTAGGGTCGACGCGGTGGAGCTGGAGGTTGCTGGGGTTGTTGAGGGAAGTTGGTCCGGTGCTGGGGAAGGTGACGGGGATACGACGGGTCTGGTTTTTCCGGTGAAAGGGGGGTCGGGCTCGTTTTCTTTTCCAGTAGGTTTTTTTTGTGTTTCGTTTCCTCAAAGAAGACGGAGGAACAGTGGTGACGAGGGGAGAGGAACTGGTTGTTTGGATGGTGGTTATGGTGTTTGGGCGATGGTGTTTGGACGGGAGTGATGGAGGAGTTCCAACGCTGGGGGGGGCAGTAGGGTTTCTTCGTGGGTTCTTTCTCAGGAAGAAGAAGCAGGAACAGTACTCCCTTTGTAGGGTTTTTGATGCACAGTACCCTTTTTTCCAAAATTTCAAAAATCCTCCCTTTCTTTATGTTGGCTTTCCGTGTTTTGTACTGGGCTTTGCCCAGAAAAATGAGCCCCGCGCGTGGTGGGGTTCAAGGTTTATGTCCCCCACGCATGGTGGGGTTCCCCATGTGTCCTGGACACGGTTTATTACGGGCTAGGTCCGAAAATTAGGCCTAAAACCGGGTAGTTTGAACCCGAATATTATTCTTTTGCCCGGACCCGAGAAATAGGAACACGTTGCTTAACTAGTCCTATGTAAGCAAAATAACTACCAAAAATAAGACTAGTATTTAAACAAAACTATATCTTTTTGAATATTTTTCAAGATTTAAAATAGCTACAAAATATTAATAAAACTATATTTTTTTGTAATTTTCGTTTTTAAATATTAAGATAAAATATGAGATAATATTTTTGTATTTTTCAAAGTTAAAAATGACTATAGAATATTAATAAAACTATTTTTTTTGTAATTTTCGAAATTATATAAAGTACAAAAATAAAGTGCATTTTTTGTATTTTTCAAGTTTATGAGAGATACATAAACTAAAATTTATATATATATATATATTTTTTTGAGATTTTTCTTTTTATATATATATATATATATATTTTTTGAGATTTTTCTTTTTGTAACGAAATAAAGTAAAAATAGCTAAAATAGCTATACTAGACCCAATTTCACATATTCACGCTAAAAATGTGAAAATTCTCGGGGAGGGTCAAAAATCACGTGCTTACAGAGGTGACCAGTGATTGAACTCCTCCCAAGTGTACTCATACCCTAGGCCAAAAGTGGTACTGTGCTTCTTCAGCTTGATAGGTTTGGTGATACCTTGCAGGTTCTTGCCAAGTCCTTTTTCCGGGTTCATACCCGCTC
This sequence comes from Nicotiana sylvestris, assembly GCF_000393655.2. Lineage (NCBI taxonomy): Eukaryota > Viridiplantae > Streptophyta > Magnoliopsida > Solanales > Solanaceae > Nicotiana > Nicotiana sylvestris. The sequence continues at coordinate 44,966,219 of NC_091058.1, forward strand.
TAATCCAGGATGCTTTCGATCTTGCTATCCCACCACTTGTCTTTGTCTACAGCATTGACCCGCTCGATGTGGTGGTACGTTTCTCCTCTTATCCTTCTTCTGCCTCCGATCATTGGAATGGTTTGACGACTGTAAATAGGGTTGCTACCGTCGCCATGAATGATTACTTCTTGATGATTCCATTCAAATTTTATAGTTTGATGCAAAGTCGATGCTACGGCCCTAGCGGCGTGGATCCAGGGTCGTCCCAGCAACAAATTATAGGATGTTGGTACGTCAATGACTTGGAACTCGACATCAAACCAGGTGGGTCCCATCTGTAGGCATAGGCTAATTTTTCCAATGGTGGACCTCTAAGATCCATCAAAAGCTTTGACACTGATAGCCCCGTCTTTGACCTTGTGCAATCCCTTACCCAATGTCCTAAGAGTTATCAATGGACAAATGTTGAGGCTGGATCCCCCGTCGACTAAAATCCTGGTGATAAAGTGATCCTCACATTGCGCAGTAATGTGCAATGCTTTGTTGTGACCAAGCCCTTCTGGTGGTAATTCGTCCTCGTGGAAGGTGATCTTGTGGCTTTCCAGTACCTTCCCAACCATGTTTGCCATTTCGCCTCATGTTATGTTGCTGGGAACATAAGCTTCACTCAGTATTTTCATTAAGGCATTTTTATGTGCCTCAGATCTTTGCAGAAGAGCCAGAATAGAAATCTGTGCTGGTGTTTTGTTCAGTTGCTCGACGACTGAGTACTCTTTGGCCTGTACCTTCCTCCAAAGGTCATCGGGTCCGGTTTCAACAACCCGCCCGGAGGCTTGCTTACTGGACTCAGCCAAGTGCTCTGGGGTATATACCCTGCCTGTCCTACTCATGCCTGTGCGGCAATTGCTTCCCCGGTATATGTCTTTCCTTTCCTTCTAGCCTCAGCGGTGTAATCCCAAGGTATAGCATTTGTCTTGAATGGGGTCACGTCTGTCATGGAGATCGGAATAGGCACCTTATGAGGTAACACAGTAACTTCGATAGGTGGAGGCACCTTTGGAATTCCGAACTCAACCTCAATCGGTCTTGGCGCCTTTGCGGAAGGTGCTTCAAACTCGAGCGGTACTGACACATTTACCACATCGCCCTTAGAGGGCTGAATCTGAACAACAATGGGATTGAGAGTAACTGCTGGCTTCTTAGGTTCGTCTCCTTCAACTATCAAACTGATTGAACCCTCGGGGTCCCAATCATCTTCAATCTCGATCATATGGATGTCTCCACCCTTGTGGTCGGGCAGGGGGTTATTGCGGACATTCGGAGCGGGCTCCTTTGCTATAATGATCTTGTTTTCAATCAGGTTCTGAATCTTGTCTTTCAACGAGCGACACTCGTCGATGGTATGGCCCTTCATCCCGGAATGGTATGCGCAAGTCTTGTTTGGGTTGATCCATTGGGAAGGATTTTCTGGAGTTACAGCTGGAATAAGGGTAAAGTAACCGGCTGCTTTGAGTTTTTCATAGAGTTGGTCAATTGGCTCAGCGATGGCTGTATATTGTTTGAGAGGTCTGCGGTCAAAATTTGGTCTGGGTCTAGGAAAATTTTGGCGAGTGGGAGGTGATTGGTAGTGAGAGGGTTGGGCATTATAGGTTTGGTAAACAGGTGCAGGTTGAGAGTATCTGGGTAAAGTGGATTGATATGCGGGAGGTGGAGATGATTGGTAAACGGGTGGTGGAATTTGGTAGGTGGGTGATGGTGCTTGGTATTTTAGAGAAGGTTGGTATGTGAGTGGAGTTGAGGGGTATGATTGGTATTTCATAGGGGAATTGTTTCTTTGCGCAGCCATCACAGAATTCACGTCCTTTTTCTTTGACGTGCCACCAAACTGTAAAGCCTTGTTGGTGGCCTGCAATGCTTCGAGATTAGTGACCATACCGTTCTTGATACCTTCTTCGATCCTTTCTCCCAACTTGATGATGTCGGAGAACTTTTGACCCTCTATCAACATCAGCCTCTCGTAGTATTGCGGGTCCTGAGCCCGGACAAAGAACCTATTCATCTGCTCTTCTTCCAAGGCCGGCCTGACCTTAGCGGCTTCTGTCCTCCAACGAGTAGCATACTCGCGAAAGGTCTCTGTGGGTTTCTTCTTCAGATTTTGGATATAGAACATATCTGGTGCGTTCTCAGTATTGAACCTGAACCGGACCATGAAATTGGACGTCATATTCACCCAACTTGTCCATTTCTTCGCATCCTGGCTAATATACCAAGATAATGCGTCACCCTTTAGACTCCTCATGAACAGCTTCATACGGATCTTCTCGTCCCTTCCGACCCCTACCAGTTTATCACAATACATTTTGAGATGGACCCTGGGATCACCTGTACCATCGAACATTTCGAACTTGGGAGGTTTGTACCCCTCCGGCAGTTCGACATCTGGCTGAACACAAAGATCTTCATAGTTCAAACCTTCCACACCTTTGCTATCTTCGACACCCAGGACCCGGCTGGTTAACCTCTTGAGCTCAGCAGCTAAATTCTGAATGAGGGAGTCTTTGCTGTCTGATTCAGGTGTATCTGAGATAGGCTGGGCATAGTGGGGTACAGTGTCCACAAATATGGGAGTGTTTTGGTCGTTTGTGGTGTTTGGGGGTTCGGGAATGAGCAATGGAGTGTTGTTGCAGGTGTTGCAGGCTTGGGTATGAGCGGGTTGTGCTGGTGGTGGTGTAGTATGGTTCTGGTTGTTGGCATCAGCAGCGGCAAGAGTGATTGACAGACTTGCCAGGTTTCGAACTTGTTCCAATTCTTCTCGAAATCTCAACAAAGTTTGCTCAAGATGAGCAGCGGTTTCCTTAGTGATTGAAGCGTTCTGAGAGGTTTCCTCGATTTTCTTTCTAGCACTGGTATCTCCCATTTTGCCTTTGTTCCTGTTTCTGGTAGGACGCGGAGGAGGAGGAGGTGGAGGACCCTTGGATCTTGTTGAGTATGCTGATGGTGCCAGAATGCACGAACTAACCTTTGGGGAGGGGAATAAAAATAAATAAAAACAAAAAAAGTAACAAGTTAGTGCGGGTTGTGAGAAGAAAATGTTGCAATATTTAAACATATTGTGCAAGAATATAAATCGCGTCCTAATTTGGGTGCCTCGTTGTACCTGAGGTAGGCCTAGCGACAAATTAACTTAGAAAACTTATAATGCTAAATGCCTCATTTTATTGATAAAAAATAAGATGACTCCAAAGCGACGCTAAATAATGGAAAATAAAATGTCACTAGTGGTCATCGGCCTTATTACATCATTAGAAGCAAAATAAAAGACTCCTAACTACTTGGTTCCAGACGGACCTTCCCCAGATCCGGTATTCTTGCCTCCCTCGTACAGCTGCACCAGCTCGCGCAGTTCCAGCAGCAAGTAAGCTCGGGCCAGGTGCCCACCTTCATTACCCTCAGCATTCTGACAATCATCGATCCTCTTAAGAAATTTACCTTCCAATTCCACTAAGCCTCGTTCCAGATACCCCAGTCGGTTGTTGGCATTGACAGCTATATCCTTCCACTCGTTGATCAGCTTCTCGCGGGCTTCCTGTTTTTCCCGGTGTTCGTTCTCGCATTCTTTCATCCTTTTGCGCAGTTGATTGTATTTAACCTTTGCTGCAGTCTTTTCATCAATAAGCCTATGACCATGGACAAACCCTGGGTGACCCAAACCAATGTGATCATCCTCCAACCAACCCAAATAGTGCGGCACACATCCGGCATGATACCTGTCTGGTTCGAGGGATTCCCTTCCCAAAACAAGCTTGCAGTGCCACATGTGCTGAGCTTGACACCTGTGTGGGCTATCATCATCCTGAAAGTCGACTCTGAAGTGACTCATCTTGTCGAACCTTGGTATGATTTATTTCCTCCCTGCTTGTCTCATAGCTCGGAGAGGGACATAAGGGTAAGTTCCTCTCAAGCCAATGAGTATAAGGAACGGTGCATCCCGAGATCGAACAATAAATTCCCCGGTTGGGAACCACTCATACATCCATTGTACATGCTCTTCTTTCAGATTCTCAAGCAGCTCTACCCATCCACTGGCGTCTTCTGGCTGAGCAAACATATTGGGCATAAAGTTCATTCGCTTTGGGTGATGAAAAGCTATATGGTCATCCCAATCCCTGCGTATGATTTCCTCTCTGTAGTCGCATTTCTGAAGGTGTTCTATGAGCCAAAGTTGAAGTAACAAGTTGCACCCTTCAAAGTGTGGGGCTCCTTGTTGACACTTTTCCAAAGCCCGGTATATTTCAGCAACGATCATGGGTACTATGCTGAAAGTTTGCCCATCAATACCCTCCATTAAAATCTTGGTCACCATGGCTAGTCTGGTGTGGATCCTCGCCTTCTTCATAGGGAAAATTATCATGCCCAAGAAGCAAAACATGAATACAAAGACCCTTCTATGTATGTGTCCCAAAGAAGTGAGGGCAAACTCGTCCATGTAGGTGTGATAGGACTTGTTGTGGCCATATCTCTCGTACAAAAAGTCAAATGGTATGAAAGAGTCCTTCAAGCAAGAGAGGTCGGTATTTTTCTTGAGTCCCATCATCTTAAGAAAGCCTCTACTTTTGCAGTTTTCCGGCATAAGCAAACCCGGAGTCTCCCAGGGGATACCAGCTAGGCCCCCTATCTCTTCTAGCAAAGGGTTCATTTCCAAGTCTCCGAAGCGGAACACTGATCGTTCACTATCCCAAAACAAAGTGGCAGCCTTAATGATCTTGTTGTTGGGCTGGATTTCCAGAAGTAAGGGCAAATTCCCTAAGTATTTGCGGACGAGTGTCTGCTCACTGGAGTGAAGATCTCCCACCATTTCAGCAGCCTTGGATGAATGTTGGATACCATACTGAATCTGGGGACCTCGTGCCTCATTTTCTGCAAAAAAAAAGTGTTAGGCCCTTAACCCCACCATACTCGACTATTTGAATCAATAATTAGCAAAAGGCATTTAGTTCTCCAAATAAATACACATAAGAAGAAGATTTTTGGAAGAAAACCAGAGTTCGGGTAAGGGCTTGAGATTATATCGAGGGGAAGGTGTTAGGCACCCCTCAAGATCCACTAGTGTGGTTCCCGGCCGTACTTAGTTGTGACTTTAAGAAGAGTAGAAGTAACAGACAATGTTTGCACACAAGGAATACAAATAAGTTGAAAGTTTTGAAAGAAAAGAGAGAAAAAATACATAAGTGGTTTTGGAAAGAAAAGATTGATTGAAGAAAACATTACTTCTAAGAATACATCATATTGTATAAATAAATAAAAAGATCCTAGGTTTAAATACAATATGGATCACCTTGGTGCAATACCCAGCAATCATTCTCACACGAGATATTAGCGCACCGGTCATCATATCCATATTCTACCTTTCCCACCCTGTTAAGGTGTTAAAGCGCGTTTAGTCTCATTTACTTATTGCATGCTAATACCCGTCCCGACCTATTAGGCTCGGGGTATTAGGACTTCTAATCCTAAGAGGGAAGAAAGGGATGGGGCCTTTATGGAGTTTAAAGGATAAAATTCTAGTTTCGACATTCAAAAACAAATATCAAATAAAGGGATGAGTAAACAAGCAAACAAGGCTCAAATAAACCCCTAAAATCAGACAACACTTAGTTTAGCATGTCTTAGCATATACTGATTTGGTCTTAAGTTAAAAATTAAGCGGCGAGCGGACTGGTTCAACACATATATTTAGACAGAAAGTCTGCATTAGGCAGCCCGGATCCAATTGTCAGAAATTGAAGTATTTTAAGTGAGTCAAAAAAAACACTATTTTCAGAAAGGACCTAACGCAGAATAGTTTAAGACAGAAGGTTGAAAATTTGCAGAAGTTCAGAGATGACTTGAAAATCAGCAGAATTGTTTAAGTGAAACTACCGTAGAGTGATGAAGAAAAGTTTACGAAAGTGAAAAGACCTTAAAGGAATAGTGAGTTAAAGGCTGTTTTGAAATAGTAGCTTCATGAGATGAATAAATTCAGGCAGAGAGTTAAAGGAACCGTTTCAGAAAAAAAGAAAGATGCAAGTTTAGAAAATTTAAGAGCATTGCAGATTTGTAAGAGTTTCAAAAGCAAACAGATTTGGAAGAGTTTTTGTTGACAAAGTTGAAGCCAATTGACAGATTATTCTTACTTAAACACATTAGGCGAGTTTGAGCTCCTATAGGCATGGTATCTACGTGACTGAATTTTTTAAGGCTTGTTACTGTTATTAAACCGGTAAAGGAATGAGTATTTGATTACCCTACAGTTTGCCTAGCGTTTATGCATTTCCTATAGTCATGATTTCTATATGCAATTGGTTACATGAATATTAGGGCCTATAGGTAGGATTTCTAATGATTTGCAATACGACTGAACATGAAATCTTATAGACATGATCCCTAAATGATTGAATGAAAGGAATGCAAAAGCCTATAGACATGATCTCTAGGTGATTGAATGAAAGGAATGCAAAAGCTATAGACATGATTTCTAGGTGATTTATACGTTTAACCTATAGGCATGATATCTAAGTGATTAAACAACAATATTGATCCTATAGGCATGGTATCTACCCTTTAACATATGCAAGTAAATATAAACCCCCTCCCATACCCTTTACTAATATTCCCCAAGTTCTTTTTACAAAAATATTACAGAACCAGAAGAAAGAAAGGAAAATAATTAAAATACATCACAGCCTACAGCTAGATCCGAGCAGCCTAATTCAATCTTAATATCCGATAACATGTGTTTCACCAAATCCAGATTCCAGATTCCAAGGCCTTCTCTTGTTCAGAGTGTTTCAAAGTTCTAGGGAGCCTCTAGGAGCCCTAGGCAATGCTTACACTCTGAAGAGTAAATATTGTAACAGAATAGTGCAAGTGTGGAATTACCAGCCCTTAGGCATCCAAGTTCAAAGGGAACTCTATGGTCCCTAAGCATGGCTTACCATAGGGAGGCAGAACTTAAAGAACTAAGAATGAGTGTAGAATGAGGTGATTAGAGGAAATCAAAGCAAAGGGTGGTCATACCCAGCCATGGGTAAGACTGGCACACCCCTAATCCTTTACTTGATTCAAGCAAATAAAAGAGCAGACTTTCAGAAGTCAGACAGGGGTCTGGGTGGTGATTAGGATACTACCAGACCCTAGTCAAGGCTCAATACATAAAAGGGGTTAAGGGAATGGGACTGATTTGAGTGAAAGGTTCAAGAGAACCTGGTCCTAAGTCAAGGGTAGCAATAGGCTGCTACCTTAACTTAAAACATACTCACATACAAGGTATTAAAGGGAAGGGGATCACATGAAAGCATTCATATAAACATCAATAAAAGCATAACAGAACTTAAAGATGCAGGAGCATGAGGCATGACAGACTAATGTATAGCCATTTAGTACCAGAAAACATATAGTTGAGAGGTCATGTAGAAGGGAGAAGTAAACACATAGTTTTAGAGGACAATATTTAAATTGTGGAGACCTACCAGTTGCAAGTTCCAAACAACAGAATAAATAGAGTAGTGAAACAGCCAGAAATCCTTTAGCAAACACTTGAGGAAAGCAAAGAGATTCCAAAGTCTAGCCTTGGCTTTCAACCGGCTAGTCAGAACAATAGCACAAGTAGTAGTAAAGAAGAGAGAGCTTTGAGTGTGTGTGTATTTTTGAACTCAGTTGTTCGTGTGTTTAAAGAAAAAAGAGCAGGATATTTATAGTTTAAAAACCAGGAAAGTAAGCAAGGCAAAGAATAATTCAGTATCAATTAGAATCAATCAGGAGAAGGGGATTCCTCTAATTAAGGAGTCCAAATTTGAACGGTAAAAGGGCAGAGTTTTATTTAAGGAAAGAAAATCAAGTAACACATTGGGCAATGAGGGGTAAATACATAAGGGAAGTTTAAAATACACGGTTAGGTAAATAAGGTAAGAAGTAAATCAACTAGTACATAGTAAATCAAGGAATCAAGGATTCGAAATCAATAATGAACCAAGTCAGAAAAAAGTCCAAATTAGACAAAGAGAGAATCAAACAAGCTCACATAATGGTAGTATGAAATCAATCCCCAAAATTAGGGTTATTTCGAGAGGGGAAGGTCTGACTATAAAGAGTGCATAGCTTTAAACATGCGAGGCTGGAATTAAACAAACAGAGTGATCATGCAATCAAGAGTAGAAGAACATAGCTAGAAGAGAGTTTCAGATAGCATGAGATAAATCAAAAGGTCTTGCAAAGCTTAGCAAGAATCAGAGAACATGAGACAAACTTAGAAATTAAGGTTTTTGAAATCAAACTAGTTTAGACACAGGAAGCAAAACAATCGCACACAAGTGTTTTTAAAACCCCCAAAATCTAGGGTTTCCTCCATAGATTAAATGTAAGACGAAAGCGTAGAAAATCAGGCAAAGTAGACTCAGAAAATCCAAGGAACATAAACATTTCATGGAATCATAGTGAAAGAAAACACAGTAAAGGAAATCACTAGCAAACCCTAGGAGGAAATACAGTAAAAGAAAAATACATAGAAACCATAGTGAAAACACTTAGGAGTTACAACAAAGCAAAATACGGTAAGAAATCACAGTAGAACAAGTAAAAATCAAGGAAATCCTAGGTTCGAGAAGACGAACAGTTTTGAAAGCAAAACTTGAAATGATGTAAGAAATACTTTAAAAACCTCAGAAATAGCACGGATCTAAAGTAGATCTAGAGAGAAACAAGAAAACCTCGAAATGGCATAGGATTTCAGAGAAACCCTAGAAAATGAGAAAGGCCTGGAAAAGAGGCTGGTCCGAATCGAGATGGACTCATAAGGCTAAGACACGCCGGAGATGAGCCGTAGATGGCCGGAGATGGCCGTAGAACTTGAATCGACAAAGGTCCAGGTTCGATTCTTCGTGGCCAAGGCCATGGAACTTCAGTAATCAAGTTCGAGGAGCCTTAGGAGACTAGTGGGTGGTGAAACCACCATGGATTTAGGTAAGAAAATGGCCGGAGAAGGTGAAGGGAGCTCATCGGAGAGGCGAGGAGGTGGAAGGTTCCAGAGAGAGTGAGAGATGGAGAGATAGAGACGAGTGAGTGAATGAGAGGGGATTGGGGGGTCGTTAGGTTAAAAAAGGAAAGGGCAAACTGGGGCCGTTGATTAAAACAATCAACGACCACGATTTTAAAATAGGATCCGGACGGGTTCGTTTAATTGGGTCTGGGTCGGGTAGAAATGAAATTGGGTTGGGAATTGGGGAGTTAGAATTAGGCTAAAATTGAAATAGCCGTTTTTCCCTTTTGAATTTATAAAAATAGTAAAAGATGTTAAAAATCAAATTAAAAATACTGGGTTGATAAACAATATGTAGGTATTAATTTAAAAATATTAGAATTGATTTTGTAATAAAAATTTCTATTAAATCTAGAAGTAGGCTAAAATTGCAATTTCGTGCAATTTTAGTTTAAAAATACCAAATGGACTTGTAAAATTATGCAAAAATCACGTAAATTATATTTTGCCATAAATGTGAGAGTGAAATAAATTATTCACCAAAATGGCAAGTTTTGGGAATAATTAATGGATTTTATAGTGCACAATAGGCCATAAATTGGTCTTAAAAATTATTAAAAATGCCAAAATCTTTTGGGGTGCTCATATATGCACACATATGCTATTTGAAAGTGTGTTGAGTATATAAAAAAAATACATAGGAAAAAATTGGGTATCAACGCATAGGTGATTCTTAAACGTGTCATCCCATAGATACACTATTTGATATACCCCGTATCAAATTTAGAAATCATTAAAAAGTCTTAATGCTTTATCCTTGGTACTGAACATTATCTCATCACGAGAATGGACCAAAATTTTAGTTGACAATGTTGAACCGTCATTAATGACTTTGTTTGATCTCCTTGAACCTAGATCTTGGGATCTTCAGTCTTCTAGGTAGAGTTACTGCCACAATGACTTGTTCTCGGCCATAGTCCTATTCCACTAGATGATTTCTCAACTACCTCTCTAGTTATGCTTTTTATAAGTGGATCCGGCACATTATCACTTGACTTTACGTAGTCAATCGTGATAATTCCTCTAGAGAGTAGTTGCCTAACGGTTTTATGTCTTCGTCAGATATGACGAGATTTATCGTTATATATAACGCTCCCAGCCCTTCCAATTGTCGCTTGACTATCGCAATGTATGAATATTGGTGCTAACGGTTTGGGTCAAAATGGAATGTCTTCCAAGAAATTTCGGAGCCATTCAGCTTCTTCACCGGCTTTATCTAAGGCTATGAACTCAGCCTCCATTGTAGAGCGGGCAATACAAGTTTGTTTGGATGACTTCCAAGATACCAGTCATCTACCAATAGTGAATACATATCCACTTGTGGACTTAGTATCAGTTGAACCAGTAATCCAATTTGCATCACAGTATCCCTCAATCACCGCAGGATATTTACTGTAGTGCAAGCAAAGTCCCAGTGAGATTGATATACATTAAGCATATCTGGTCGTGTACAATGAGATAAAGCCATTTCATTGCCATCCAATGAGATTGACTTGGATTGCTCGTATATCGACTCAATTTACTCATAGCACAAGCTATATCTGGTCGTGTACAATTCATGATATACATTAAGCATCCCAACACACGAGCATAATCCAATTGTGATATGCTTTGGCCTTTGTTCTTTGCTAATGCAAGATTTACGTCAATTGGAGCCTTTGCAACTTTAAACCCTAAGTGCTTGAATTTTTCAAGTAATGTTTTAATATAATGAGATTATGGCAATGCCAGACCTTGAGGAGTCTTATGGATCTTAATCCCCAGAATTAAATCAACAACTCCCAAGTCCTTCATATCAAACTTGCTAGTTAACATATGTTTAGTCGCATTTATGTTGGCAATGTCATTACTCATTATCAACATATCATCCACATATAAGCAAACACTGACTATGTGATTTGGAACATTTTTAATGTACATACATTTATCACATTCATTTATCTTAAAACCATTTGACAACACTGTTTAGTCAAATTTCGCATGCCATTATTTAGGTGCTTGTTTTAGTCCGTAAAGGGACTTAACAAGTCTACATACCTTATTTTCGTTACCTAGAATCATAAACCATTTAGGTTGTTCCATGTAGATTTCTTCTTCCAAATCTCTATTTAAGAAGGTCGTCTTAACGTCCATTTGATGAATTTCAAGACCATAAACTGCAGCTAATGCTACTAACATTCGTATGGACGTAATTCTTGTAACTGGAGAGTATGTATCAAAGTAGTCAAGACCTTCTCGTTGTCTATACCCTTTGATTACAAGTCTTGCCTTAAATTTATCAATAGTGTCGTCATCTTTTATTTTCCTCTTAAAAATCCATTTAGAACCCAAAGGTTTATTTCATCAACCAATTCTCATATATGGTTGTTCAATATGGATTCTATTTCACTATTGACTGCCTCTTTCCAAAATAATGATTCCGAAGAAGACATAGCTTTTTTAAATGTTCGAGGCTCATTTTCCAATAAGAAAGTCACAAAATCTGGTCCAAATGAAGTAGACGTTCTTTGAAGTTTACTACGTCTTGGATCCTCCTGATTAAATGTACTTTCTTTTGTTTCCTCTCGAGGTCTTTTAGATCCTTCACCAATCGACTCACATTCTTTTTTATATGGATACATATTTTCAAAGAACTCAATATTATCTGATTCTATAACCGTATTATTATGAATGTCGGGATTTTCTGATTTATGAACCAGAAATCGATATGCTTTACTATTGATCGCATATCCTATGAAAACACAATCAACGGTTTTCAGTCCTATTTTTACCCTTTTGGATTTAGGACTTGCACTTTTGCGAAACACCCCCATACTTTAAAATAATTCAAGTTGGGCTTCCTTCCTCTCCATTTTTCATATGGAATGGATTGTGTTTTTCTATGGGGTACTCGATTTAGTATCCGATTAGCCGTAAGAATGACTTTCCCCCACAAGTTCTGTTGCAAACCAGAACTTATCAACAATGCGTTCATCATCTCCTTTAATGAACTATTCTTTCTTTCCGCAATTCCATTGGATTGGGGCTTGTAAGGGACCGTTGTTGATGAATAATTCCATATTCTAAACATATTTCTTCAAAAGGAGATTCATATTCACCACCCCTATCACTTCTTATCAGTTTGATTTTCTTGTTAAGTTGCGTTTCAACTTCATTTTTGTATTGCCTGAATGCGTCTATTGCTTCATCTTTACTATTAAGTAAGCATAGCAATATCGAGTATTGTCGTCAATAAAAGTTATGAAATACTTCTTTCCACCGCGAGATGGTATTGACTTCATGTCGCAAATATCTGTGTGAATTAAATCTAAAGGATTTGAATTCCTTTCAACTGACTTATAAGGATGTTTAACATACTTAGATTCCACACATATTTGATATTTTAATTTGTCGTATTCAAACTTAGGCAATACTTCCAAGTTAATCATTTTGCGCAAGATTTTATAATTGACATGACCCAAACATATATACCATAAATTATTTGACTCAAGTAAGTAAGAAGAAGCTGAAATTTTATTATTATTCTCAACAACTATTACATTCAGCTTGAAAAGGCCCTCAGTGAGGTAACATTTTCCTACAAACATCTCATTCTTACTTATTACAACCTTATCAGATACAAAGACACATTTAAACCTGTTCTTAACAAGAAGTCCAGCAGAGACTAAGTTCTTTCTAATCTCAGGAACATGAAGGACGTTGTTTAGAGTCACCACCTTGTTAGAAGTCATTTTCAGAAAGATCTTCCCACATCCTTCAATTTTGGCCGTTGCACAATTTCCCATAGAAAGCGTCTCTTCGGGTCCAACGGGAGCATATGTAGCAAACACTTCTCTAACGGCACAAACATGGCGAGTGGCTCCAGAATCAATCCACCACTCCTTAGGATTTCTCACCAAGTTGCATTCAGAAAGCATAGCATATAAGGCATCAACATCTTCGTGCTTTTCAACCATGTTTGCTTGACCCTTCTTCTTGTCTTTCTTCGGAGCACGGCAATCTATAGATTTGTGTCCAGCTTTCCCACAGTTGTAGTAATTTCCGTTGAACCGCTTCTTGCTTGGGTTGTTTTCCGGTCTAGAAGCCTGCTTCCTCTTTCTCTTATTTGAAAGAGTATCCTCAACAATGTTTGCTCCCATTATTGTTGAGTTTCCACGGCCTTTCTTTTCAGCAACTTTGTTGTCCTCTTCGATTCTCAACCGAACAATGAGATCTTCAAGCGACATCTCCCTGCGTTTGTGTTTCAAGTAGTTTTTGAAGTCCTTCCACAAATGAGGCAACTTCTCAATCATCGCTGCAACTTGGAATGCTTCATTGATGACAAGACCTTTAATGAAAATTTCGTTAGTAAAAATACTAAAATTACTACTTTCAACATCAGTATTAATTCGACGTATACCTTCAACAAGAAGATCGTCAATAATCACTTGCAATTCCTTGACTTGGGTAATAACAGACTTGCTATCTACCATTTTATAATCCAAATATTTAGCGGCAACGAATTTCTTCAACCCGACATCTTCAGTTTTGTATTTCCTTTCAAGCGCAATCCATAGTTCTTTTGACGTCTCCACATTACTGTAGACGTTCTACAAATCGTCCTCCAGTCCGCTAAGAATGTAATTCTTGCACATAAAATCAGAATGTTTCCACGTCTCAATCACGAGAAAGCGTTCATTCTCTGGAGTTTCGTCGGGCAGAACAGGAACATCTTCCTTAATGAACTTTTGTAGACTTAAAGTAGTCAAGTAGAAGAACATCTTCTGCTGCCACCGCTTGAAATTAATCCAGAAAAATTTTCCGAATTTTTCTGCCGGTGTTGTTCGGCTTGTCGATGCATTGGCAGTCACCATAGGAACAATCTGGTTCTTGTTGTCATTTGTCATTTCTGTAAAAGAATGACACAAACAAACGTTAAAATCATGTAGATTTTAATCTCCAATGGATTAGAAAACCACAAAGGTTTTACTCTCCAGAAACAGTGAGTATAACACAAATACAGAAAATAAATTAAATTCTTTAAGCTTGTTATTATACTGTATCTGTAAAATAATTCTGGAGAATATAAAAATAACGTATAAACAGAAATGAAAAACAGAAACAGAATTTAATCCGAGCCCACTGAATTCACAGTGTTTCCTTAAGGAATTTAATCCCCTCCTAGTACCCAAGGTTGTGGATTATTTCTTCCTAGGATAGAACGAATTACACACTGGTGTAGCGGTACTTCAAACCCCAGTATTTCAGCTAACACAAAGATCAGTAGCAAATCACACTTACTGTTGTTTTGTTTGAAATTAAAAAAATGCAGAAGAAAGGAGGAGAACTCAGAAATTCGTATGGAAAATCTGAGAGAATGTACTGCAATTTATAGCCCCAACATGTTGAGTTCAAATGAAGAGTTGTAACTCTTCAGAGGTCAGTTACGTAAAACGGCCATAACGTAAATGGCCATTTACGCAAATTAAAACGGGCAGAGGAAACGTTTTCCGTTACAAAAAACGGACGGGCAAAATCAATGAAACGGATAATTTGGATTATTAATTTTCCGTTACAAACACGGATAATATTACAAAAATTAATCAATCAATCATTTAACCAAATCCGAAGCCGAAGCCGAGCCGAGCCGAGCGACACGACGACGGCACAAGGTTTGCCTTCTTCTTAACTCTTTAAGAGCTACAAGAAGAGCAATTGTATATATACTCATCAAAAACCTTTTCCTCTTCCAATATGGGACAATATCCCATTGTCAAGGAGGGAAACTTAAATTTTTATTTTCCCTCTATTTCCCATTCACCCTCTTTTAAGCCTATTTTAGCTAAAAACCTCAACATTATACTGCTTACTGTATCAGCACTTCACAAACAGTAAATAATAATTCAATGGATAATCATATGCCAATATATTCATATTCATGGGGTTCCCATGCAAGTCATTCAACTATTTATTTCCACATGGGACTGAACTTATGCCAGTGAAGAATATGTACAAATACACCTCCTTTCTGCCTTCGGAGGATGATGCAGCATACCTTAATCTTGGTTCTCTCGGTTCAGGTCTTGAATCCCAAAACAAAATCTTGTTCTATTAATAGAAAAAAGGGTATTTACTTACATCTACTAAGAGAAAACTAAAAGAACTTCCAAAATCCTGCTCTGCATAATGCTGTTGCAACTTGTGAACTAGTAAGAATTCTCATATCCTTCCCCATTCAATATATGTTGGAGCAGTAGAAGAAAATTAACATACCACCCTTGGTTCTTCTTATACAGGGATCGGAGTTTTCTCTAGGCTTTCTTTCCCAGTGATGCCATCTTTCAAAGTCTTGAAGTATTCATTGTAATCTTTCTCTGGAGGAGGGTTCTCTGGATCCACCGTGAACGGCTCACTAAATGGAATGACACTTTTAACCTACCAGAGGAAGCAAGCGAGATTTTAGCAACTTAGTACAGATAAAGACAATTCATTTCTGTTCAACACTTGTCCTTCTTTTCCCCCATGAGCAAACTGGAAAATAGAATAGATCAGATCCTGGAATTCTCAATTAACATAGATCACTAAACAGTTGGTTGGAAAAACTAAAACAATTCTGAGGATTTCAAACCCATTGCAGGAAACTGTATTTTCATGTTTTAACTTTCATGGAAGATATATAAGTGTGCATGTATCAATTGAAGCCGCAGCCAGTGTACAAGTATTGTCGTGACAGTGTCAAGACTAACAAAGGAAGAAGATAGAATGAAGTACTTGCGAGAATCTACTAAAATTCTCATAGAAGTTCTTTTTCTCTAAATTTAATTGGAGTTACATAGTATACATGAAATGTACAAACTTCTGCAGATTGCTGCTATTTGTATGCTTCCAGACCCATAAAAAAAAATCTGCCCACCGGTCCATATGAATTTAGATACATGAATTTGCCTGAATATCCTAAAATTCTGCTTAAAATGATGGTCATCCAGACAAAGATACCTTAAAGATGGATTTTAAATATGGAGTACCTTTTCCACCTAGCCAATGATTAGACATTGGAGGAAAGACAAGTATAAGAAGCCATAAATGTGATTTAAATGTACTGGCGATCAAGAGAAGTAATTAGCTATACATTATGTTTCTTGTTAGGCAAGTACAACTCTGCATATAATAAGCAAAACACAAGGAATAAGCAATTATATGTTGTGTTGAAAGGACAGGCACCACCTCAAATGTCTTGTCACATGCATAGGGGCTTTTCAGTGCTGCCACACATATCCTAGCAACTTCTTCACGGGATATCTTCCCCTGTACGTATCAGATATAAATGTTCTCATGAGAAGTTAGAGAGCTTACCAACAGGGACGGATCCAGAAATTACACTAAGGGGGCTCTGGAAATAGCAGCAAAAGAGGTACTAATGGGGTCTGAACACAAGATTTGCTCAAGACACATTCCATGGGTCAAGGGATTCAATAACATGTATATATACCAATATTTTTACTTTTAAAAATATAATTGCCAAAGTAAGCAGTGAGTTTTCAGTGAAGATGATTCAATTAAACGTCTTATGAATAGGGCAACTCCACCACTGCTCACCAACATTATACAAATTGATCTTCAACTGGACTTTGTGGATAACATAAAAAGAATTACACAGGCTCCACAAGGCTATAAATCAGAAAACAACTTTAATTTCTGAGCAAATACCGTGATATTGTCTCCTTGATCGAAAATGAGATCAGCTCCTGCAGGCTCCTCAGTTAAGGCACAAGGCCTGACTATTGTATATGGTATGCCAGATTCTCGAATCTCATCTTCCCCCTGGCAAGAACCTTTATCTGTGTGAGAATAGGATCACAAATAGCAGAACACTTAAGACCAGTGGCGTAGCCACCCTATGCCAAGGGTGGTTAAGCGCACACCCTTCGCCAAAAATTATATTGCGTATATAAGTTAAATATTACTTTATATGGTTATATATTATATTTTGAACACCCTTAACACAGTTGGGTGAAGCAGTCCAGCAGTTTAGGGTGTTCAAAGTAACGTGTTCTTCAGGGGTTCAAAGTTATGCCCATTTTATTTGCAAAAACTAAACGGATACCATTGAGTGTGGTCTATTTGATTCTTTTCAATCTAAAATTTTCCTAATAAAATAACTCTTATAACTTAAAATTTGCGTAGAAATAAATAACTAATGTTAAAAGTAATCTTTTACCTAAAAGTTATTTCTTAAATAAATTTTATAATTTAAAAATCAAGCTCTACAAAAATTTCTTCAACAAAAGCTCCCTACAAACTACAAGTCCTCTCCTCTCGACTCTCTCTTTCCTTTGGTTTTATGCTACTTTTATTAGTAAAATTTCTAATGTTGTCTTTTTGTTATTTTCTAAAATAACAAAATATTAAAAGTTTGGTTTCTAAAATTCTAGTTCTATTAAAAGTTTTTTTTTATTGTTTAGCTAAATATTGCGTAGTTTGATCTACAAATTTTGGTACATCATTTATCAACAGAAAATTGATGGACTTGTTTAAACTTTGAACACCCTGCTTAGACAGAATGCTCATTGTAAAACAAGATGGAATTGCTGTTATAAAATGGACAGGGTAGATGTATAGGTAGAAATGCATACGAAGGAGAAGGCTCCTATCTCCTACTTAATTACCACTATTAACTTCTTTGTATATGTTTAAAATTCTTAGGACAACTTCCAACAGCGGTAGCACTTGACAATACCAGCAGCTGTAAATGCAACTTTGGTTAACTGGGAAATGATGCAAGCTAACCATCTGTGTTCAATCAGTGACAAAATCTCTCTTATTGAGTCCTAGACAGTGGATCGGGAATATCATCCATCTCAACCACCATTTAATATTTTTAAATAATAAATTCATTTTATCTAAAAGATCAAATTCCATTTTACTACGCACAAGTGCAGGCTCAGAATTTGGGAATATATCATATTTATCCTGACCATTAAGCATTTTTATTTTTGGGTGGATCAGTAACCTAATCATTAGGCAGTAGCAGAATTATCAACGCATTTAT
This sequence comes from Nicotiana sylvestris, assembly GCF_000393655.2. NCBI lineage: Eukaryota > Viridiplantae > Streptophyta > Magnoliopsida > Solanales > Solanaceae > Nicotiana > Nicotiana sylvestris. Next base: position 44,984,302 of record NC_091058.1, read on the forward strand.
GCTCGTTGTAAAAGAAGTAGGAATACTTGAGATACAAACCTTTAACTTGAATGTCAGGATGAAGCCCAATTCCTTGTTCAATCGCACAGCTGGAGGCTGTTTGCTTAAATCAATTCCTGGTCTTTCCGGTCTAGTTACACCAGCAGAACTCACATGTATAAACCTGCAGAACAATAGAGTTAGTACAAAACTGAAAAATCAAGGAAGAATAATGCACTGCTTCAAGTTTAAATACAAGCCAAAAAATCAAGGAAGAAAACTCCACTGCTGCAATTTTAAACTAACTATATAAAAGAGGAATCTAGATACCAACCTGGGAGTTATGGGATCTTTAAGATAAGCCCGAATGCATGATACAGGAAGTTCAAAAGGACCTTCCTTGAAAGTTGGATTCAGTTTACCATCAGATTCGAATTTACTGAACATAAGCTGCAATTTTTGAACATGAAAAATGAAAATGCAGAAAGCTGGATTAGAGTGCGCAAAGATGAAAAAAGGCAAGTTGCTGATATAACATACCTGTAATGACATGATTTGACTGGGGTTAAAAGGCGGTGCATCTAGTACAGTTCGCGCTCGGAATATAGGCCTCAAAGAAGAAAAAGGCAAACGGACCTGGAAATGATGCACTTATGATAAAATTTAGACATTCGGAAAGTCGAATAATTGCTGAAATTCACAATAACTAACCGATTGCCAACCCTCAACGGTGTCAAAGCTCAATGTATAACCCACAGCATCCCAATCACGGCTAATGCGAACAATAAGCTTATAACGACGGCCATCACCTTTAAGGCGCAACTCTAAACCATCATAAGCAGAAAGATTTTCAGGTTCAGAAAAGTTCTGCACACACAGAAAGTGAGTCAAAACCCTGATCAGAAAGTAACTATCTTTCCCTGATTATTGTGATCTAGGCAAAAGGTTCAGTCAGCTCTAGGTTAAGCTTGCTATTCGAGCTTCACTCATGAAAATTACATCTCACATGCAATTGCAGTTTGGTGTTAAATTACCAGCCATAAACAACGAAAAGTCGAAAACCCTTACTGGTTAAGTCACTTTATTGGAAGTAATATTCAGCTTGTTCGTGGATAACACTATGCATAATTGGGGCGTCAACGGGAAAGATGTAAGGAAGGTATAACCATCTTCCATGTTTGATAAAGAAGTAAATGATAGGGGGAGGGTGGATACCCCTCCATGTTGGATATTTCTAGCCTTGCTATTATGGATAGTTTGGAGCGATCATATATCATTTCCCTACACTGAAAACCAAAAGTCGTTGATAGGTACTCCATCTAAGGAGGTAAGTCAATGAACATCTCTACTTCACCCTTCCCCTTTCCTTTAGGTAATCAAATAAAGCGCAAGTCTCCACATACAAGCTTCATTAATGAATTCAACCTTGAAATATAACAGGACTGTTGTCTCAAAGTGAAAATCAGAAATCATTGATAGGAAAAACACTTCCAGTTAGCTAGAAACAATACAATCCACAAGAAACCACTCTTTGGGCTGTTGACATAAGGCTACTGGAACATTGCTAGGGTGAGCTTCATAAGAAACAGATAAAATAGAAGTAGAAACAAGAAGTTAAAGCTGGAAGGTAGAGCTCAAATCTCAATGTCCATGTGACTAAAACCCTTATAAGGTCCTTTCATAATGCTATTGACTATCGTACATTTCTAACACGTCTAGCGCCATCAACTCAAGGGAACTGCTAAAATTTTCTGAAGATGTAGGATACATGGCATGTATCAAGAATTTTAAATCTGCCTAGAATATTGGGGTCACAGTCACTAGTTCAACAGTGAAAACTTTACATAAAGGATAATTAGTGCTTCAGTTGACTGTTTTGGCTCTGCTAACATTGCCTCTTCATCCTACTGTAATCACAAATTATGTTACTCACAAGGCCTTCAGGAAGTTAGAAGATATTCTATTGCTTTTCGCCAGCAACATTCACTAGAAATTGTCAATGTTCAAGGTTTCAACCATACAAGTTAACAGAAGGGATGAATGCAAATATCACCTAAACAAGCCAGACAACAATGTAATTATAAGAGGAAGTATCAATCATGGCATAAGAGAAAAAGTGATTCAGCTTTTGAGTATATTCATGATGAAGAGCATTATTCTGCTCTGAGCTGAATATGATAGCTGAAATATTATTCTTCAAATTGCTGAAATACCAGGAAAGCGACAGGAAAAAAAAAAGATATTAAAGACTACAAGGTATTGCAAAGGATCTTAGAATCTTTAATTTTTCAGGTTACTTTAGGTAATTGCTTATGAGCTCGAATCCAGTAAGATTGCAAGACTCAAACAACAACAACAACGACGACGACCCAGTAAAATCCCACGAGTGGGGTCTGGGGAGGGTAGTGTGTACGCAGACCTTACCCCTACCCAGATGGAGTAGAGACTAAAATAGGAATTAAAAACAAAAAGACGGACAATAATGTTCTGGGGTTAACAATAAAAAATCCATCCAACTAATAAGTGAAAAGTTAAGCCTCACGCATAGAAATCAAAGTTAAGCCTCAGGCATGTCAAATAACATGATTCAATCGTCAAAAGCTTCAAAACCAAACATGAAGTAGAAAGCGAGAAAAACAAAGCAGAAAATTAGGGTAACGAAAAATATATTTACCTTTGTCCTGATACTGGCAAAACCTCCATTGTTAGCAGTGGTAACAACTCCTGAACAAACAGCAAACAAGACAAATTGATAATTTAATAATTAGAGATCACCACGACCCCAGAGAAATCTAACAAATATCACCCAGAATATTTTATCTATCAGGAAAGATAACCTTTGAAGAGCCCTGTTGGTCCACCATTTTCCCCACCAGTTAGATCTATCTGGAATGTACTTTGACTCACTCCACCCATCACAACATCATCCAAAGCACCCCAAGGAAGTTCTTTAAATGAATTACCTGCATGGAATTACTGAACAAAGTCAATCTATTGGGTGAAACTAAACAACATTACAATGGGGTAAACTGTGAAAATAAAGAAGCTCAAAGACGAGAAAGGAAGAGCAACTATGCTGGGAGTTTATTCCATACCAATGCAAACTTTGACACTGATCAATCACATAAGAGCAAGCAGATCATATATAATCCCTACCATCATCCCCCACCCCCCCCCCCAAAAAAAAAAAAAAACAACCCCACCCCATGCTGACCACCACCACAAAAAGAAAAAAGAGCAAGAAGATCGTATGAACTGATACTAGAGCTTCCCAAAATGCAGATGTTATTTCTTATGGAATTTAATGTAAATAATTTTCAAGTATCTGCCTCCAAGATACTCTTGAATACACGGATAAAGGAATATAAATCTTTCCTTTAAACAGACCTCAGCTGTTTCATTCCATGATGGTATAATAAGAAAATCGAAAAACTTTCATTCTCTTGATTTTTGCAATTTGTTCTAATGTTGACAACTGATTTTTAGAGCCAATGATAACATTTCAACAATGGATTCTTCAGTCTGCAACAGCATACCTTCATATCCAAATACTAGTTTTCCTGTGCGAAGGCCAACATTTTCTTTGACGACATTTATTAAATTCTTCATTCCAATGTGCTCCACCATTTCGGGTGAGTCACCCTTAATCTGTTCTGCCAAGTAAACAAGGATGCTTAGTGAACTGGTGCCCCAACACCCAAGTTAGCTTATAAAGTTGGAATGGTAACAGTACAATATGACACCAAGGATAGGCAAACAGTTGGCCACCTCGGGTTCAAAGAACTTGATTCCCTGCAAATCGCGTCAAGAGTACAGCATAAGCAAGAAGCAATATTAAAAGTTATGAAACCAATGAACACATACCATGACAAAAAAGAAAAAGAAGTGATTGTAGAATGTAGTATTGGGTAAAGAAGGACCAAGAGTAGAATTTACAATCTAGCAACAGAGTGATGTAAATTCATTTGAATACAAAAACAAAGAAATACACTAAGGAGTTCGTCAAAAGTTACAGCTTATTTACCTGACTGTATTTTGCCCTGTCAGGGGTATCCCCTTCCTTTGGGCCAACAATTACAGAAACAGCATTAATTACGCTCGTTACTCCTTTGAAGTACTCAGGAAGCAGAGTGTTTGATTTGGTAACATCTCCAACAACCTAAAATTCAGTAAAGAAATGCACAATTTCACTTTGTTGAATATGTGGGTGTACTGCAATTAAAAACTGTGTGTTCGCGCAGATATGGCTTTTCATGTTGAAGTTATATTAATGAAAAAACAACAGAAGGTAGTGAATGACAAGGACAATGAATACTCATTTTGGAAGGCGCAGTTGCATTTTTGAAGAGATAATACAGGAAAGGTCAATTCTAAAAGGTAACAAGATATCCCAGCGGACATAGAGCTTTATGTTTATTAGAGAGTGCAATGTTGACAGGGGAATGAAGAGTACAACAATATGAACACTAGTTAGCAACTCTTATTCTAGCAGAAGCATATCTCTCAGGAGCGGTAAAATGTTCTCTTTGTTTTTCTTTATTAACCATCAGTTGCAATTGAGACAAAATATCATTCTTTCTCCATTTCCAATGAAAATATCCAGGAATGCACTCAGCAACTCAACAAGTATACTTGTATACGCTTTAGCATAAGATAATATTCACAAACAACTCTTGAGCTATTGATTACAAGAGACTCTTTCATCAGAAAAAACAGTTAAAAATTATAACTTTCTACTCAACGCACTGCCAGAGTTCTATCCATTCGTTTGTAGTTTGATGAGGTTTCAACCATTAGGCAGTATGAATATAATCTTCCATTATTTTCCAATCATACAGCTGAACCTTTATCCATTGTGATAGAATAACTACATGAGTGGCCATTATCTGTGTGGAATTATTTTTCTAGTTGGATTCCTTAGTAAACCTATCCCAGCAAGTTTCATAACTCTAGTGGCTAGTCAATTTGAAAAGAGGCAATTCAGGGCCTTTGATGTTAAGAAATATTATCAATCAGTTATTATTATTCATCAGTAAGTTCTCAAAAGATCAACTAATGGAATTAGATAGGAGACCTTTATAGCAAGAGCAAAAGAAAATAACCACCTTAGTATTGTAACATTTGTCTTTTCCATTCTTCTCAAATCTATTCATTATTTGTAAATCAGAGAAGAAGAATCAATTTCTTACTCTCAAGCCATAATGGGCATAACTAAAAGGATGCTTGAAATCAGAGTAGAGAAAGTGAGAATAAGATGAAAGGAATACTCACCAGGTCAACATCTTCACCAAGCATTCTTCTTGCCTTCTCTTCATTTCTGACCTACAAGTATTTAAGAATGTCAAGAAGAAGAGTGTCAGTTCAAATAGAGAGTGAACATGTTTATCTATTTAGTAAGCAAAAGAAAGAGAGTTAAATCAAATCATATAAAGGAAATATAAAGGTAGAAAAAATTAGAAGAAACATACGAGTACTCGGACATGCAATCTTTTGTTGCGTAACACGTCGACCACTCTTCTCCCGACACCACCTGTGGCTCCAGTTACCAGCGTAATTCCGGAAGAATCCATTGAGTTGACTGGTGTACTAGGTGATGGACCAGTTAGCTTCTCAATCAGAGATTCAAAGAACTTTGCAGGGGAAGGAGGGCCATTAAAAAAATACAATGTCTCTAGAAATCTGCCAAGATCCCAACCTTGTTTTCCAGCTTCTGCCAAGATGGGCCCCTTAAATGTCTTAAAACTAAGATTCTGCGAGGTCCGCCTATAAACCAAATTTTGATATTTCTTGTTAGGTCTAGAAAATGGCCAACAAAGTTGAGAAGGGGTGGCACGTAAGGATTTCTGGGACGATCTTACACCAACAGATGAAACACCCTGCAATTCATTACCACATACGAAAGCAGAACTGTTAAAATTTAGGAACTGCCAAGAATGGAGGAAAGGATACACAACAAACAGATCAAGCAATGCAAGCAGTTGACAGATGAATCTGAAGTCCAATTAGCATTTCAAATAAATTGCACGTCTAAACCTTTTCCCAACACTTAAATGAATCCATATTATACTCTACATTGTGGAACTATGATTTCATCAACTGCATCACAAAACCGGAGATAATTCACAAAGCTTCATGGTGTCTGCATAAGAATTTGATAAACAAATTCCTCTAATGGAGTCTCTTTCTCATGGTAGAAACTACTGACGAGTTAATAAATTCATGTAACAAACCAAGTACCTGGCATTCTCGATGTGAAATTGAAGTCAAAGAGAAACACAGCCCCCCAGCAAAAACCCCTCAGACAAAATCTTAGTTTTCATTCACCTCTAATACTTTCTGCCCTATAAAACCCAATTATACATCTGTTTCATGTAGAAGACTACTACATTATGGGTTTAGCATTAACTTCTTAACAAAATTTGTTATAAAGATTGATTTTTGGACACTTTGCACAGTTGTAGGAAATATATTATGAATCATCAATGATTCTAAGCATGTGCGAAGCCACACTTTGCTTAGGGTGGTCAATTGACCACTTTTTGTCGGAAAACTACATTGCGTACATAGGTAAAATATTAGGTTTTAGAGGTGCATAACATATATTGAACACCCTTTGTCGGAATTTTTTTTACTTATTTCAAGTTTTAACACCCTTGAAGAATTTTTTGGCTTCGCCACTGGTTCTAAGCCACATAGAAGTTATTAAAATCCAGCAACCTACAACTCAAAAAATTATATATGCTGATATACAAGCGTATAGATAATTAACAGAACTCATGAAATATGTCCCTAAGCATTTCTATCACGTTTATACCAGATTAAGACAAACTCTTGCACACAAGTATCACTGTATCACCATCCAGAAAGAATTAAATTTCAATCAACTGCATCCAAAACTATACGAGCTTCAATTCAAAATAAAAGGGAAAATAATTTTGTTTTGCCTTCCCTCTACACATTAAAGATTCCCATTACACAGAAAAAGGACACAAATAAAGGGGCGTATTGAAAAGAATGTACCTGAAAATTCAGAATAGCTGAAGAAGAAGATGATGGCTTTGTCACAGCGAAATAACAAGAGTCCATCTTCCCACAATAGAGTGAGAATAAGGTAACAACGCTAAATTAATTTTGCTTCTTACGAGTGCAAAAAACTAAAAATATTATGTGGTTGATAAAGTGGCACATGTGAAGTTTTACAGTTAATTTACACCACATATTTGGAGGGAACCTTTGAGGTTTTGAATTAAAAAAGTCTTTTCTAGATTATTTTTAGGACAACGGTTTATTTTTTGTTACGAAATTTTTTCACGTCATAATTTTGAAATTCACTAGCAGAATTTTGAAGTATGCTACCAGAACAGTTGCCAAAATTTTTAATTCTGCTAATGTGCTTCAAAATTTGGACAGCAAACTTTAAAATTCGACATGCTTTAAAACAATGTGCTTTTATCTTTTAAAATTCTGGCGGAGCACTTCAAAATTCTGGTTGATTGTGGCACTAAACATGAAATTTCCGGGTCGGGCCCTTTATTGGACAGATTGGCCCATAACTGATTAGATGCAACTCAGCAATGGTCACGTTTAAGCCCCCTATTCAAAATATATCCACAACCAACAACATATTTAAAAAGATTAGCCAATTCACTCAATCTTCAGGGCTAAGTATCCTTAATTTGAAAAATCAGGACTTAGTGTTACGAATTTTGAGCCGCTAATTTTGAACCACTAATTTAAAATTCAGGAAATACGATTCGAATTTCTGGATACTTTTTTCGAATTTTAGGACACAATGTCCTTAAGTTTGAACTTTGAAGTTTAAATTGTTGGACTTTGCAGAGCAAAATTAACTAATATTTAAATACATCGTAAACTGTGAATATATTTTAAACAGTATGCATAAAAGTGGTTACCTGGTGTCATTTTCACGCAAACAGTAGAACTTGGACTAGCCCGTGAAACTCTTCTTATTTACTAGCCCAAATGAAATTTTTCTCATTTCTCTTTTATATCCTAATTTAAAAGCCCAAAGTCCAATAGAAATGCCAGCGGCCGCAAGTTGGGCTGCCATATATGGTCTCCTTTTCACGTAACAATTGCATGGGAGCCCTTTTTAACCTATAGCTGCTTTGTTTTTCTATTTGCATCCGTACCCATTTTTTTTAAAAGCCTTTTAAATAGACTATTTTGCTCTTCTTTATTAAAAGATTATTTTCTCTCCAAGTATACGCTACTCCTCTATTGTCTTTGTCTCTCTCTCCCGTTATTCGCGTATTTTGATTTGTTCTTCTCTAAAATCAAACGGTTTTCGTCGTTGTTTTTGATTTTTTAACTGCTAGTCGTTGTTGTTCCCATATTACGATTTAATTACAGGTATATTGCATTAACTTTCTAGGTTTTATTTTAGTATTAATTTTTACGATTTAATTTCTGATTTTGGTTCTGATAGTCATGTATTTATGATAAAATAGTTTCTTAGGATTTAGTTTGATAAGTGTATTAGTTTTACTTTTACGGTTGAGTTTTTAGGTTTTTTGAACAAGTGTTTGTGTTGTTGATGAAAATTCTATAAATTTTTCAGTGATTAAACGTCGAAATTTTAAAAAAATTTGAGAGTTAAACAGATGATGCTATTAAAGTGTGAAGTTTATAATAGTTCAATGATACCTTAGATAGGAGCTGAAGTTTTTTTTCTTCATGTTTTAGCATTATTTTTGGATTTGAATTTGTGTTTTGTTTTTTGTAAAAACTACATCATATTTTTTTGCTGAATGTTTTGTTTTGTAACTGGTGAACTTTCGGCTTTAGGAGCTGAAGTTTTTGTTTTTGTAACTGGTGAACTTCAGCTCTAGAGCTGAAGTTTTTATTTTGTAAATGTGGAACTTCAGCCTTCTTAGAGATTGAAGTTTTAACAGATCTTTTTGATAATGCCCTGATGTTATTTTTTGTATATTTTACCTTTTTTGAATAGATGGCACCTAAAGCACCTAAAGATCCTAATGCAGCTAAAGTACGCAAAGCAGCTAATGCACCTAAAGTACCTAGATAACCTATAATACCCCCAGGTCCTTATGTCTCTGCTCCTCCACCTACAAGACCAGGGCAAAGATATTTTGAGTTTCGGGATTGGTTTAACTGTAAGGGTTACTGGAAGGGGAACCACGATTTGAAGAGTTTAATTGCAAATTTCTTGACTCCTACACAACGGGATAAGCTTAATAATGGTACATTTCGATACATTATGGCTATGGAGAATTTCAAATGCAGCATGAAGTTGGTTCATTATCTGTGTCTTTCTCGAATATTCACCAATGATCGAGACTTCATTAGATTCAAAATTTTTGGCCATGATGTTTCATTCACCCTTGAAGACTTTTACATTATGTGTGGTTTGCGGATCACAACACATAATGTTGAAAAACCAATTAATCGAGAGAGCAATATTCTTAAGCGCTATTTTGGTAAGTTCAATGGTGTGACTTTGAAGGATATTCGAGATTTTATAACTCGGAATGAAATTCCAAAGAATGTTGTGAATCACCGTCACGTATGCGAGAGCGATGATGATGTTGTGAAACTTATGAAAATTCTTGTTGTAGAGTCTATTTTGTTTGGGAAAAAGACTAAGTCATCTGTGATGGAGGAGTATGCATCTATTGTTGAAGATGATAAGGCTTGTGCTGAATATTCTTGGGATAATATGGCTTATGAGAAGCTCATTTACTCACTGAAACATGCATTGGACAAGCAGAACAAAGTACGTTCAACTGAGTATAAAGTTGGTGGATTTCCATATTCGTTATGTGCTTGGTTCTATGAGCGCTTCCCAGATATTCGGGAGAAGTATATAAGAGAGAATGAGTACCTTGATACCCCTAAGGTTCCCAGGATGTTACGTTATATATGTGTGGAAAGCCTAAATATCCCGAACTTTTTGATTTCTTCAGTAGTCATGAAGTAAGTTACTTTTTTTTTTGTCTTTGTGTTTAAATGTTGACGTATTAGTTTTTTTCCCCTCATAATATACTTTTTTGTATTAAACAGAATTATGTAAACTTTAGGGTATTGGATATAATTCCTACAGAAGAGGAATTGAATTCAATGCCTTTAATTGGACAATTACCATGCAGCCGGATTCGTTCAAAGGTACTTAATGCGGTTTCTTCAACTGGTGAATCACCACGTAGTTTGAGTCGATCAAAAAAAGCAAATCGAACTCCTGTTATTGGCCAATCACCACGTAGTCGGAGTCGATCAAAAGAAGCGAATCGAACTCCTTTTATTGGCGAATCATCTCGTACCCAGAGTCGTTCTAACCGTTCTACAACTGAGTTTAATGACAATGAATTACTCGACACAATATATTCTGTAAGTTTTGATCTGAAGTTTTTTGGTTTTGTTTTTGTAAAAGTACAATATGTTTTTGAGCTAAAGTTTTCTTCTATATCTGAATTTTTGTTGTGTGTCTATACTAGAGGGTAACGAAGGAGGTTCAAAGGTATGTAGAAAAAGAAAGAAGCACGATCGTGAAAGAAGTTTTCGATAAGTTTCAAAAGGATGAGCGATCTGCTATTGTGGATGCGGTTTTTGGAAAAGTGAAGGTAAGCTAATTTATAGAGAAGTCTTTTTATTTCTGCTAATGTTATTCAGATTAATCATTGTTAGTAATTTTTTTTCTAGGAATATTTCGGTGAGAAGTTTGAACAGTTGTTTAAGATTGTCAACAAATCAAATGGAATGGACGATGGCGATTTTGATTTGAGTAACCATCGAGAATATGTTAGGATGAACGACTGTTACGAACATCTATCTGATATTAATGTTGTTGATGATGCATCGCATAAAGTTGCAGATGTAAATGTTACACGTGAGGAAGCGGCTTTTGAAGGCGATCAACATGTTCAAGAATAAGTTGAAGAGGAACGTTCCAGTGCTGATAGATTGAGGAGGGATGGAAATGATGAAGAACAATTATCAACTGAGAATGTTGGAAGCAGACAAGGTGCAGATAATCAAGTTGTTTATACTGAAGAACATACTGCTCATGATGCATCGCATAAATTCGCAGATGATAATGCTACACGTAAGGAAGTGACTGTTGAAGACAATGAACATATTCAACAACAAGGTAGAGAAGAACAATCTGGTGTTTATAGACTGAGTAAAGATGGAAATGATGAAAAATTAACAACTGAGAAAGGTGCAGATAATCAAGTTGTTGGTACTGAAAAACATGCACCGAATTGTGCTTTAAAAAGTAATATTGCAAAAGGCAATTTGCTTGGCGATGGATATCAAGCACCTGTTGGTACTTTAGAACCAAAAGCGAGTGATGTGTCTGCACTATTGGAAAAGTCGATCGGTTTGCAGAAGTACTAGCTATTTGCAACGAAATTATAGGTGGTGATACACAGGAAATTGTCACTACAGGTATAAAGTGTATAATAGTTCAATGATACCATAGATAGGAGCTGAAGTTTTGTTTCATGTTTTGTATTTTTTTATAAACTTCCGCATTATTTTTGGATTTGAATTTGTGTTTTGTTTTTTGTAAAAAACTATAGCATATTTTTTTGCTAAATGTTTTGTTTTGTAACTGGTGAACTTCAGCTCTAGAGTTAAATTTTTTATTTTTGTAACTATCGAACTTCAGCTTTAGAGCTGAAGTTTTTGTTTTGTAATTGTCGAACTTCAGCTCTAGAGCTAAAAAATTTGTTTGTGAATGGCGAACTTCAGCCTTCTTAGAGTTCAAGTTTTAACTGATTTTTTGATAATATACTATAGTGAAATTTTCACTACAGGTATAAATTTTTTCTATGTTATATATATAGAAAAACTAGTTGATCTATTCCCCCTCTTTATGAATATGCAGTGGAAGTTGAAATTAGTTGTGCTTCAATTGGCACAACTCAAAAACTCTCTGATGATACTGAATTGAAAGAAGGTAGAGTTGAGAAAAATCTTCCAGAGAATACTCCAATACTCCTCGACGTTGGTGCACAATTGAATGAAGCTGGAACTACTGATATCGACAAAGGCATGCAGCCTGGAGAAACCACAGCGGAAGACAAACGCCAAGGTATTCTATAGATCATGAATTTATTACATTTGATTGAAGTATATTTTTTACAGTTTGAAATTTTACATACTTTATTTTCTTTGTTATGTTTTTGAAAGATTTTTCAGAAGACTCGAGGCAGCTCAGAAAGAATTTGGTGAGCTTATGCAGCTATATCAAAAAGGAGAAATACATTTATTCACACATGTTGGCTCACAGACAGGTGTGAAGTGTGTTGGTATTATTTTATAAAATTTAGTCAGTATTATTTAGTATTTTTTTTGGCATGAAGATACAGGCATATCTGAAGGTAAAGGAAGTGGATCTGTTAGAATGCAAACACCATCTGTGTCTCAACACTTAGACCAGGTAGTTATTTTCTGCAATTCGATTACAAGCTATTTTTTGCCTAATGTGTTTTTGTATCAGTTTTATTTATGTTTATATTTTCCTTGCTTTTGCAGATCTCATCTGATGCATCGCAACTTCTTCCAAATCCTAAGAGAAGGAAGATTTTCAGTTCTCATATGTGTGACACCAGTGATATCCCCAACTTTAATTTATGTTTATTTTCACTTGGTAGTACACAAGGGACTGATTCAGAAGGTAATTCTGTTGATGTTGTTGTTCGTGAAGAAAGACAAGAACGTCGTGAACAACAGGAAGTTGGTCAAGTATCTGCCACGATGGATTAGTTGTGACGGAACAGCAGGAAGAGCAAGCAAAAGGAAAACCAGATAAAAAAGGAAAAAGGATTCGTATGGAGAGTATTTGGTTGAGATCTCCTTACGTTATTCCTAAACAAAAACAAAGGGGGCAAGATTGGAAAGTAGGAAATAATACACGAAGGTGTCCCTTCCATTATGTTAATCAAAACAGTGGATTGATGCAAAGATTTACAGAGTGGTTAGAGATGGATGCCAGTGAATATGATTCCAATCCATTCAGATTAGCTGGAGTTGATATTGCAAAATCATTCTTTACCGAGCTTATGGATCCTAAGTGTGATCTTGCGGATAAAATAAGTTATTAAGTTTGTTTTTTGAATTGGTTTTCAACTGTATTTCCCAAAACTTCTACTTATTTTTTATAGTAAAGTTTTTGTACTGTAATTTGGAAAACTTCAGCTTTATTAATAGCAAACTGCTGAAGTTTTTTTAGCTTATTTGCTAAAACCTAAGCATGAATATGCTTAAGTTTTTGTCATGTTGTTTGTAGTTTTGTAATGCGTTTTTTCTAAACTTCATAGTTATGCATGATGAAGTTTTTATTTCACATGTTATCATTTGTTGTTGTTCATTTGAAGCATATGGATGTGGGCATATATTACTTGCACAAAAAATATTGCTATCACCTTCCAGGTTATCCAAAATCAAGATGTGCAGTAAAAAATTTATTTTTTGATCAGTATATGACTAAGCTGGCTGATATTCATCCTTCAGAAGAACAGATGGAGAAAATTAGAAAAAGGAAGGAAAAGAGAATGGAGGATCAAAAAAAGAGCAAATCAAAGAGAAAGAGGATATCCAAACAACAGGGTAAAGAAGAAGAAGAAGAAGAAGAAGAAGAAGCGGTTATTCAGCCACTTACGGACTTTAGTTGGTTTGAGGAAGAATCAACGAATGAAAAGATGGCCAACTACATAAAAGACCTCGACCTTTCCTGTGGTATCTCATGGGCATCTGCCAGAAAGGTATTCTTTCCATTTCGACTTAAGCCAAGGACGGGCCAGAGATCTACGCACTACTTTTTTGGAATTCTGGACTTTAAAGATAAAATTATATATGTATATGATTTCATGGGTAGTGTAACATATGATTGTGCGCTGGAACATGTCAGAAATTATGCCCGGTTGATCCCACACTGTCTCAAATGCTTGGAATTTGGGGACCATAATAAATTTTATGGGAAAAGGCCTGTGAAAAAATTTCTAATTAAGTGGATGGAGACACCGTTGTAGGATAACAAGTACGTGTTTCACATATGTTTTACCATGCATCTTATGTTTATTATTTTTTGCCCTTATGTTAACTATTCTTCAATTTCTTTTTCATGTTCTTTTTGTATTGTTGATTGTGGCATATTTGCTCTTAAGTTTATAGATATGCGGTTGAAGAAAGAAGATGTCTTCAAGTTCGATCAAAGTCAGATATTGACATTCAGAAGAGAATTGGCTGCCAATCTTTGGGCTCATGGAAAGTGAAAAAAAGATAGTGGCTATGAAACTCCAGAAGAACAACAAGGACATGATTATGGAGATTTTGAAGAGACTGTGTGTGAATTTTTTTATTAGAAGATTGGGTGCACAAAATTTGGACTTTGTGAATATACATTAATTATTTTTTTAGTTGATTTTTGTTCAGACAAATATATTTGTGTCTTTTATCATGATTTTTAAGTACATTTTTGTTGAAAAAATTTAAGCATGAAGTAAATGACTTATGCTTTTTAAGCTGAAGTTTTGGTTAAAAGTTATAACAAAAGTGTCGATTGTAGGACAAAAACTTCAACTTTATCAAGTGCTGAAGTTTTTTGAAAAAGCTCTATGAAAAACACTATTGAATCCAGGACAAAAACTTCAGCTTATCAAGGGCTGAAGTTTTTAGAAATACACTAAAAACTTCAGCACATTGGGCTGAAGTTTTTTGAAAAAGCTTTACGACTAAACTATTGAATCCAGGACAAAAACTTAAGCATGAAGTAAATGACTTCTGCTTTTTAAGTTGAAGTTTTGGTTAAAAGTCATAACAAAAGTGTCGATTGTAGGACAAAAACTTCAGCTTTATCAAGTGCTGAAGTTTTTAGAAATACACTAAAAACTTCAGCAGTTTGTGCTTAAGTTTTTTGAAAAAGCTCTACGAAAGACACTATTGAATCCAGGACAAAAACTTCAGCTTATCAAGTGCTGAAGTTTTTAGAAATACATTAAACAACTTCAGCACATTGTGCTGAAGTTTTTTGAAAAAGCTTTTACGACAAAACTATTGAATCCAGGACAAAAACTTTAGCTTATCAAGTGCTGAAGTTTTTAGAAATACACTAAAAAACTTCAGCACATTGGGCTGAAATTTTTTAAAAAAGTTTTACGACAAAAACTTCAGCATGTTTTGGTATTTTTTTAACTTGATACTTATCTTTTTTGCATTTACTAGCTACTTTTTCTCATTTATCACCTATATCACCTACTTCATCTTTCATTTAAATTTCTCTGACCATATAGTAAATGAAGTTATTTGTTTACTATAGAAAAATTGTAGCCTTATTTTTTACTATTTTTTTTATTGTATTTACCAACTACTAGCATTTACCCCTTACTTGTTTTACCACCTACTTATCTTGTTACATTCAATTTCTTTGAACAAAAAATAGTTAACAATCTCTTCAGCATTTATAGATATTAAATTGATATCTTTTACATTTATAGATATTAAATTGATTAGGTGCACTCTTTGGCTATATTAACAATCTCTTCACTTGAAAATTTCATAGTCATCCATAGACTTCTATCATATTTCTTTAAATTTATATTCAAAGAAAAACAAGAAAATGTTGGCAAAGACATGCTTATTGGGTGTAGAAGGGAGTTCATGGGAAGCTAAGATAATGAAGAAAAAGTCGAAATACTTTATATGTGAAGGAGAGTGGCTAGATCAAAAACTCGAGCTCTAGGACAATTTGCTCTTTTTACTAGTTGATAAATCTAACTTTTAGGAAAAAGAGCAAATTTCCCGGAGCTCGAGTTTTTGATGTGGCCACTCTCCGTCACATATGAAGTATTTTGGACTTCTCCTTCATTATCTTTGCTTCCCACGAATTCCCAGCTGCACACCGATAAGCATGTCTTTGCCAATATTTTCTTATTTTTTTCTTATGAAAGAAGATGGGAGTTGCTAAAAAAATCATAGTAGTAAACTTCGTCAACCTGTGTCTGACAAAAAACGCTTTGGTGGAATTAAATTTGGTGAAATGGAGCGTGACTGTCTAATAGCTCATGGTGCTGCAGCGAATTTGTATGAACGCCTTTTCACACTTAGTGACTCCTTCCAGATGCACATATGTGGGAAGTGCAAGAATATGGCAAATGTAATTCAAAGGTCCGTACAAGGTGGTAAAGTAAGGGGCTCGTATTGCTGCTTCTGTGAATCAGTTGAAGACATAGTGAAGGTTGATATGTATATGGTGCAAAGTTATTATGCTAGGAGCTCTTCAGCATGTGCATATCTCTTAAGTTTGACACTGAGATTTGCTAGTGTCTAGGTCTCATCTGTAAGCATGAAATCATAGTAGTAAATTTGTTATGAAAGAATACAGGAGTTCCTAAAAAAATTATAATAGTAAAGTTCAGTTGGAAGCGAATTTTAGAGTTCTATAACCAAAGGCATGCATTGGTATTCAACAGAGAATTGATTGCAAATCTTTGGACTCATGGAATGTGGTTAAGAAACCCAAGAAGAGCAACTAGGACATGACTATGGAGAATATGAAGTCAATCTGTGAATTTTTTGAATAGAGAATAACTTGTAAACAAAGAACTAATTTTTTCTTCTTTTTCTCAAGGATGTAAGTGAAAACAAAATTGGATTTTGTAAATATACATTATTTTGTGTGAATTATGTGATGTCTTTTAAATTTTTGTTCTATTCACATTAATTAGTTTTTTTGTTGACTTTGATTGATTCAAATATGTTTGTGTCTTTTTTCTTGAATTTTAAGTATATTTTAAATAAATAACTTCTACTATTTAAGCTGAAGTTTTGATTAAAAGTCATAACAAAAGTGTCAACTGTAGGACAAAAACTTTAGCTCATAATGTGCTGAAGTTTTAAGAAATACACTAAATAACTTCATCATGTTGATTTAGATAATTTTATATATCCTAATTTAGCTTGCTAGATATCAACAATTTTTTCTTTTTCCAGTGTTCAGGTTTTTCTATTTCTTTCTGAATGTGTGTAAACTAATAAGATTTGAGATATAAAACATTAATTTACTGTGTAATAATCTGATAGTTTATATGAGTCCACCAAACTATAGAGTACCTGAAATTTTTAGAAATACACTAAATAACTTCAGCAGTTTCTGCGTAAGTTATTTGAAAAAGCTTTACGAGAAAACTATTGAATCCAGGACAAAAAATTCAGCTTATAAAGTGTTGAAGTTTTGAATAGAGAATAACTTGTAAACAAAGAACTAATTTTTTCTTTTTTTCAAGGATGTAAGTGAAAACAAAATTGGATTTTGTGAATATACATTATTTTGTGTAAATTATGTGATGCCTTTTAATTTTTTGTTCTATTCGCATTAATTAGTTTTTTAGTTGACTTGGATTGATTCAAATATGTTTGTATCTTTTTTCATGAATTTTAAGTAAATAACTTCTGCTTTTTAAGCTGAAGTTTTGGTTAAAAATCATAAAAAAAGTGTCGACTGTAGGACAAAAACTTTAACTCATAATGTGCTGAAGTTTTTAGAAATACACTAAATAACTTCATCATGTTGATTTATATAATTTTATATATCCTAATTTAGCTTGCTAGATATCAATAATTTTTTCCTTTTCCAGTGTTTGGGTTTTTCTATATCTTTCTGAATGTGTGTAAACTAATAAGATTTGAGATATAAAACTTTAATTTACTGTGTAATAATTTATTAGTTTATGAGTCCACCAAACTATAGAGTACATGGAATTTTTAGAAATACACTAAATAACTTCAGCAGTTTCTGCGTAAGTTATTTGAAAAAGCTTTACGAGAAAAACAATTGAATCCAGGATAAAAATTTCAGCTTATAAAGTGTTGAAGTAATAACTTATAAACAAAGAACTAATTTTTTTTTCAAGGATGTAAGTGAAAACAAAATTGGATTTTGTGAATATACATTATTTTGCGTGACTTATGTGATGTTTTTTAAATTTTTGTTCTATTCGCATTAATTAATTTTTTAGTTGACTTAGATTTATTCAAATATGTTTGTGTCTTTTTTCATGAATTTTAAGTATATTTTAAGTAAATAAATTCTGCTTTTTAAGCCGAAGTTTTGGTTTTTTATTCAACAAAAGTGTCGATTGTAGGACAAAAACTTTAACTCATAATATGCTGAAGTTTTTAGAAATACACTAAATAACTTCACCATGTTGATTTAGATAATTTTATATATCTTAATGTAGCTTGGTAGATATCAACAATTTTTTCCTTTTTCAGTGTTTAGGTTTTTCTATATCTTTCTGAATGTGTGTAAACTAATAAGATGTCACGACCCCAACCCCGGTCATGATGGCGCCCAACACGCTGCTAGGCAAGCTCGACTATTCAACAACATTATCCCAAATTTTTATTCAGATTATAGATAAATATCACAGAGAATTTACTAAGTCATTACATTCAAGTGTATAATTAATAATAAAATCTGCGGAAGTTCAATTAAAATACCACACCATAGCCCAATAGAATCCGGTGTCACGAATATGAGCCTCTAATACAGAATATCCACCTATCACAAGTCTGTCTAGGAAAAATGCGGAATAAAAGATAGATATAGAGGGGAGAGATCAAGGCTGCGAATGCCATGCAGCTACCTCAATACTCCCGGATACTGCTGTTCAGCTAAACAAATCATCACTCAGCCTGTGGTGTACCTGGATCTGCACGCAAGGTGCAATGAGTAATGTGAGTACTCCGACCCAGTGAGTAATAAACATAAATAAAGGCTGAGAATAAGAAATCATGGAAAAATACAAAGTAAACTATAACTGGCAGTTTAGAACAACAAATAGTGAAGCAACAAGTCAATTAAATCAGAGTACCAAATACTGAGACAGGTATAACCGATAAAAACAAATGCATGAGTGCAATGCAATGCATATGATGGTACACTCTAGTACCCACTGCGGCGTGCAGCCCGAGCCATCCATTTATTTATCGTCGACGGCGCTCACTGGGGGTGTGTACAGACTCCGGAGGGGCTCCTACAGCCCAAGCGCAATATCAAGCCATCTCGTGGCATCAAATCTAGGCTCTCGACCTCAATATCAATGTAATCAACCGGGCTCTCGGCCTCAATATCAATGTACTAAACCAGGTTCTCGGCCTCAATATCAATGTAATACTGCTGCGGCACGCAACCCGATCCATGCTCAGTCCAGAAACCATCATAAGCCCCTTGGGCATTTGTAAAACAGTAGTTCTCAGCCCGAAATATCATTTAGAAATATCATTTAAGTTTTCAAATCTTAGAAAGATGGCTGAGTTTGCAAAACAGTATTTAAAACCTTGGACTGAGGTCAAATGATATGCAAAATATGCGAAAGCAGTGATATCAATCCCTGAAGGATTCAAATAATTGGCAAGAAGCCCAAATGTAACAATTAAATCTAAGTAAGGATGATTCTCAATTTAGTTCAAGTAGAAAACACGGTACAAACATCTTTCGGGACGGACCAAGTCACAATCCCCAATGGTGCTCTACCCCACGCCCGTTATCCGGCGTGCAAGTCACCTCAATATAGCGTTACGATGTGAAATTCTGGGGTTTCAAACCCTCAGGACATCATTTACATCAATTACTCACCTCAAGACGGTCAAAGTCTAGCTCGCTATGCCCTTGCCTCTCAAATTACCCTCCTCGTGCGACGAATCTGCCCAAAATCACAACGAATATGTCGCATTATGCTAAAGAGACAATACCCAATCGAAAGCAATCGAAAAATATCAAAATTCACGAATTTGACAAAATCCGAGCCCCGGGCCCACGTCTCGAAAACTCAGAAAATTACCATCACCGGATTCCTTGTCTTTCCACGAGTCTATACATACCAAGAACTCCCAAATCCGATTTCAAATGACCCATCAAATCCTAATTATTTGGTTTCAAAATTCAAGCCCGAGTTCTTGATTTGTAGGCTTATATTTCATGAATCTCTAGGTGGAATTCACAATAAAAATGAGTTCTAATTCCAAGAAACTTACCTCAAGTCGTTCCCCCTTGAATCCCTCTTTAATCTCCACCAAGAAGCTCTCAAAATGATCAACCATGGAGGAAATATGGCCCAAAATCGCGGATGAAGTGTTTTATAAACTCACTGCCCAGAATTGTTCGGAAGTACTGTTCACGCGTGCGGTTACTGTTCACGCGTGTGGTTACTGTTCACCCGCGCGATTACTGTTCACGCGCGGGGGTTACTATTCACGCTGCTAAAAAAAATACAACAGCAGCCAAAGAAATTGCAGCACTTTTCTTTTCACTAAAATGGCTCTAACTCCATCATACGAACTCGGAATTCGATGATTCTTGTTCCTATGAGTCAAAAATAATAGTACAAACATAGACCTTCAATCGGAACTCAAATCGGAGCTCTTTTGCTCAGTTCAATACCCATTTTTCTCGTTAAACAATTAACTCATATTTCCTATCAAAAACCCAATCGCAACTTGATGAAATTAGACCAAAATTTCCAGATCACTCCTATAATTCATTATTTAAATTCTGGAAATCTCGAAATAAAATTTCGATCTCTAGAACTAAAAATGGACCTTTGAATCATTACATGCTTATGCTCAAACGGCAAAAACCAACATAATTCATAACATTATTCAAACCTCTTCCAATCATCAAAACACCTCAAACAACATTAAATTACCCAAAACTCATCGAATTCAAGCCTAATTTCTTAAAAACTTCCGAAATACGCATTTGATCAAAAACCCGACTAAAACACCTCCGAATGATCTGAAATTTTGCACACATATCCAAAATCACCTAACGAAGCTACTGCAACTCTCGGAATTCCATTCCGACCCCTGTATCAAAATCTCACCTGCCAACCGAAATTCGCCAAAATACTAACTTCGCCAATTCAAGCCTAATTCTACTCCGAATAAATTTCGATCACACTCCTAAGCCACATATCATCCCCCGAAGCTAACAGAATCACCGGAAATCACATCCGATCCCTCTAACTTAATAGTCAATATCCGGTTGACTTTTTCCAAAACAAGCCTTCCTTAAAGAGACTAAGTGTCTCATTTCCTATCAAAGCCAATCCGATTTAACTCTAACACCGAATACCGATAACGAAACATAAAGAAGCATAAAAATGGGGGAAACGGGGCGCTAACTCATGAGACGACGGGTCGAGTCGTCACATCAGATTTGAGATATAAAACTTTAATTTACTATGTAATAATTTGTTAATTTATATGAGTCCACCAAACTATAGAGTACCTGGAATTTTTAGAAATACACTAAATAACTTCAGCAGTTTCTGCGTAAGTTATTTGAAAAAGCTTTACGAGAAAAACTATTGAATCCAGGACAAAAACTTCAGCTTATAAAGTGCTGAAGTCTTTAGAAATGTACTAAATAACTTTAGCAAATTGGGGTGAACTTTTTGAAAAAGCTTTACGACAAAAACTATTGAATCCGGGATAAAAACTTTAGCTTATTAAGTGCTGAAGTTTTTAGAAATGAACTAAATAACTTTAGCACATTGGGTTGAAGTTGTTGAAAAAGTTTTATGACAAAACTATTGAATCCACGACGAAAAAATTCAGCTTATGATATGCTGAAGTTTTTATAAATGAACTAAATAACTTCAGCACATTGGGCTGAAGTTTTTAAAAAAGCTTATGACAAAAACTTCAGCATGTTTTGGTATTTTTTTAACTTGATACATTTTGTTTTCATTTACTAGCTACTTTTTGTCTTTTGTCACCTTCTTCATCTTTTATTTAAATTTGTTTGACCATATAGTAAATGATCCAAAAAGTTACTTTTCAGGCTGAAGTTATTTTTTTACTATAGAAAAACTGTGGGCTTATTAGGCTGAAGTTACATTTCTTTTTGCATTTACCACACACTTGTTTTACTACCAACTTATCTTGTTTTATTCAATTTCTCTGAACGTAAAATAGTAAAAACACCTGAAAAGTTACTTTTACATTTATAGATATTAAATTGATTAGGTGAACCTTATATTAACAATCTCTTCACTTGAAAATTTCATAGTCCTTCATAGACTTCCATCATATTTCTTTAAATTTATATTCATCCTTAGTATTTTAGCTTTTGTTAAAGAAAGAATGTTTGGTGCAAGCGAAAGTAGGAAGCCTAATATGGATGAAATTATGCAGAAGTGAGAGACTTTGAAGTGTGAGTGGTACAATAACAAACCGATGTCTAATCTTATGCGTTTGTGGGATCGAATAAAGGCTGATTGGGAGAGAATCAGACCACAATTTTTTGCCAATGGATCATTCCTGTGACGACCCGGCCGGTCGTCTTAATAATTAACGCCCCAATCCCCTATTAATTGCTTTCCTCGAGTCTATTTCTGCTATTTTGATTTGTCGGTATGTTCGGTTTTAAGTTTCCGAGAGTTTTGCGACACTTAGTCCCTAAATGAGAGCTTAAGTGTTGGAAAGTTGACTATAGTTGGAACAGTGTGAAGACGGCTCAAAATAGAAATTCGATGGTTCCGTTAGCTCCGTTGGGTGATTTCGGTGTTAGGAGCATGTTCGGATTGTGTTTAAGAGGTCCGTAGCTAATTTAGGCTTGAAATGCCGAAAGTTGAATTTTGGAAGTTTCCGGTTCGATAGTGAGATTTTGATCTGAGGGTTGGAATGGAATTCCGCGAGTTGAAATAGTTCCGTTATGTCATTTGGGATGTGGGTGCAAAATTTAAGGTCATTCGGACGAGGTTTGGTAGACTTTTTGATCGAAAGTGTGTTTTTAGAGTTTTGGAATTTTTAAGCTTGAATCCGATGAAAAATAGGTGTTTTGATGTTGTTTTGAGTGTTCCGAAGGTTGGAACAAGTTTAAATGATGTTTAAGGATTGGTTGACAGGTTTGGTTGAGGTCTAGGGGGCCTCGGGTGTGTTTCGGATGCTCAACGGGTCATTTTTGGAACTTAGGAAATTGCAGAAAATGTTGCAGCAGTCAGTTCTGGTTTCCTTTATCGTGTTCGCGAGTGGGTTCTTGCATTCGCGAAGAGGAGATGGGACTGGGGGGAGTTTGGCCTTCGCGTTCGCGAGAGGACCTACACGTTCGCTAAGAGACTGGATGGTTGTGTTAGGCATTCGCGATTGGGCTTCGCATTCACGGAAGAGGAATTGGCCTAGTGGAGTTTTGTGCAATGCGTTCGCGTGGTACCCGTCGCGTTCGCGAAGGTTCGTCTGTGCAAAGCATCGCTTTTGCGGAGTAGGGGGCACATTCGCGAAGAATAAAAAATGGTCAAAGTCATTTTGTGCTTCGCGAACGCGAGGCTTTGACCGCGTTCGTGAAGAAGGAATTTTCTGGGCTGATATAAGATTTCAAAATCGAGGGTTTAGCCATTTTTATCAAAACTTAAGCTTGGGAGCTCGGATTTGAGCGAGATTTTGAGGGATTTTCAGAGGTATCGATTGGTTAACGATTCTTAACTCATTTTTTCTTGTAACCAATTAATCTAAACATGAATTCATCCTTTAATTTCGGAATTTGTATGAAAATTGAGGAAGAGTTCTTAGGCCAAGAAATTGAGTTTTGATTGGGAATTTGACATCGGATTTGGATAATTTTGGTATGGTTAGACTCGTGAGAGTGTGAGAATTCTGAAACTATAAATTTTACCTGATTCTGAGAGGCAGGCGAGGGGCGTTTTGGTCATTTTACATAATTTTGCGTATTAGCTTAGTATTTAATTGTAGAATCAGTTGCTTGAAGTGTTATTTATATTATGCAATTGAATTGAATAGATTTGGGTCATTTGGAGTCGAGTACTCGTGGCAAAGATGTGGTGTTGGGTTGATTTTGAGTTGGTTCGAGGTAAGTGGCTTATCTAACCTTGTGTGGGGGACTTTCCCCTTAGGATTGGTATTGTGATAATTGATATGCCTTGTATGTAAGGTGATGAGTGCGTACTTGTGCTAATTGTTGAAAATCCGGTTCTCATTAAGTAACTTTAATTGTGTTTTCCCTTTCTATTTATTTTACTTGCACTTTTAAGCCTGCTGTTAGTTAGAGAAGCATGTCTAATTGACTTAATTTCTTTATTTGCTTTAACTGCCTTATTTGTTTTACGTGGAGCATGCTAGGTTAGAATTGTCTGTGTTACCTTGTTATGAAGTTGAGTTTATTTGAGTATTCCTTGTGCCATTGTTGTGTGTTTTACTTTGGGACTACGGAACGACATCCTGGGAGATCCCCTGTACGCATTTATGATTTGAGCTGAAGTGTGGGGTACCGAGAGATCCCTAGCACGTACATTGAGGATATCAAAAGATCCTCGGGATACCAAGAGATCCCTATCATACATTGAGGATACCAAGAGATCCTCGGGATACCAAGAGATCCCTATCATACATTGAGGATACCAAGAGATCCTCGGGATACCAAGAGATCCCTAGCATACATTGAGGATACCAAGAAATCCTCGGGATACCAAGAGATCCCTAGCATATATTGAGGATACCGAGAGATCCTCAGAATACCAATAGATCCCTAGCATATATTGAGGATACCGAGAGATCCTCGGGATACCAAGAGATCCCTGGCATATATTGAGGGTACTAAGAGATCCTCGGGATACTGAGAGATCTACGGTTATTTCCTTGTGATTATTTTGCCTATGTTTCAGTTATTGAATTCCTTGTTTTCCTGTATTAAATTCTTATCGTTAGTTTTCAACGGTACTGCTTATCTTATACTGTCATGTCTTTTATTTTTTATTTTATCTCAGTAGGGCCCTGACCTTCCTCATCACTACCCGACCGAGGTTAGGCTTGACACTTACTGAGTACCGCTGTGGTGTACTCATGCCCCTTCTGCACATGTTTTTCATGTGAAGGTCTAGGTACTTTCACTCTGTCTTATCATCCTTGAGGCAAGGCACTTCTGTAGAGACTTCGAGGTATATCTGCTGCGTCCGCAGACCGAGGAGTCCCTTTCTATCTTTTTGTAATAGTATAGCCCTTCAGTATTCCCCTTTTGGTTAGACATTTCTGGAGTTAGAGCTTCTTATGTATCTCTTAGCTTGTGATTCATGGGTTTCTGGGTTTTGGATTTAGATATTGGTGTTGAGATCTATATAAATATGGTGTATACTGAGCGGCACATTTAACACTGTTATTGCCTTATTTCTGTCTTTAAATTGTTTTACTTCCGCAAATTTTAGTTTTCTTCTACAATTTAGGCTTACCTAGTCGTAGAGACTAGGTTCCGTCACGATGGTTCACGAAGGGCGAACCGGGGTCGTGACAATTCCAGAATAGGCTTAACCTAGAACGTATCTGTGGAGGTTATTCAACCTCGTTTGACAAGGTTGTGCATCAGTTTGATAGTTTTAAGTTTCTCATAGAGGATGATTATTCCAAGCTGCAAAACAACCTGAAGGCTCTTCTTTCTCTTATGGACAGAGTAATCGTTGAACAATGTCAGATGTGTGATGAATTCAACAAGTTGAAGAATGATCTCGTTGGACTCTGTGGTCTTTTGCCTGAGTACCCTGTAGTTATCTCTTATACTGATGACGATGAGATATTTAGAGAAATTGAGGAGTACTGTGATGATGATGATGATGATGGCGATGATGCTTAGTGTTTGTAATCCTTTTTTTATGTCTTAATGTTGTGCTTTTTTGTTTACTTTAGCATATTCATTAGAGAATATACTGAAGTTATTAGGTTCATTTTGTATAACTTCAGCCCAGAGACGTTGAAGTTATTGTTTGTACTTTGTGTGTTGTCCTCATCTCTTTCTGTATCAGTGTAATTCTCATCCTCTTTCTTCTTAGCTTTATGTTGCATTATCCTTGTTATTGTTGGTATTTGGTGAAATTAATGCAATTTGTTGGTTTTTATGTTTAGTTTTTGTAATCCCTTTTTATGTGTTTATGCTGTGCTTTTTTGTTTACTACAACATATTCATTAGAGAATATGCTGAAGTTATTAAGTTCATTTTCTATAACTTCAGCCGATAGATGTTGAAGCTTTTGTTTGTACATACGTTTCTTTTGTGTACTGTACGCGTATGTGTGTGTGTGCGTATATATATGTGTGTGTGTGTGTGTTTGTTAAGGATATGTATTTCACATACCGTAACCTGAAGTTTTTTCTCGCTGAAGTCATTGCATACTTTTTTAAAATGCAACCAAACCTATAAGATTGAGCAAAAAAATGAGTGATTTGTACTTTAGCAGTATATAAAATAGTCCAAAAGCTTCTTTTTTATTCCTATGAAAAAAATCACATTTCAAATATGTCATACAATAATGAAAGTCTAAATTCAGACCAAGGATTATTGAAGGTTGGAGTATTTTTCAGTGTGTTTCTTGGAATATGGATGAGGTGCTGGAGAAGACAAGCAAGTTGTCCTGTTATGCCCAACTTGTTTACATTGACTGCATTTGGTAGACTTCAATGGTACTGATTCAGTCGCGGGGATACTGTCACGACCCAAACCCGGACCCGGTCGTGATGGTGCCTCTCATGAACACAAGGTCAGCCAATTAAACCCAATTCACTTTTTAAACAGTTAAATAACATAAAAGCAGTCTGAAACATGATATAGCAATACTAAGTAGCGAATAATGCTAATAAAGTGCGGAAGTATAACCCAACACAGCCCTAACCGGGGTGTTCGAAGTCACGAGCATCTATTAGGGTGTAAATACAACTGAAAGTCTGAGTGTACAAATACAGACTAATAAATGAAGAGAGAGAGAGAGAAGCAGTGCTACGAACGCCGACAGCTACCTTGCTAAACTCCGATGACTCTGCCTCTGATCAGCCAAAACCCGCTACCGGGTGTATAAATACCTGAATCTGCACACAAGGTGCAGGGAGTAAATTGAGTACTCCAACTCAGTGAGTAATAATCATAACTAAAGTTTGAATGGTAAGAAATCATGTAAAGCATATCAAGATGATGTATAGAAGCAATTCAAAACCAGTAAGAAAGCAGTAAAGCTGTAAAAATCTCTTAAAACATCTTAGCTCAATTTAAACTTCTTTGAAAACGACTTTTTCAATAGTTACGCAAATGTATACAAAACGGGTAGTGCAGATAAGCACAGAAATCCGCCCCTCGGGCAAAAATACCATAGTTTAACAGGTAAATGACAGGTAAATATGAAAGATAAACACATAAAGGCTCGCCCCTTGGGCATAATGTCAATAACTCCGCCCCTCGGGCAATATCTTAGAACAATACCAGCCCCTTGGGCAATCACATAGAATGGTACCAGCCTCTCGGGCAATCACATAGAACAATACCAGCCACTCGGGCTATCACATAGAACAATATCAGCCCCTCGTGCTATATCTCATATCACAATGGGTACCCACACTCACTGGGGCTATACAGACTCCGGGAGGGGCCCCTTACCGCCAAACGCAATAACAAGACATCTTGTGGCATCAAATCTAGGCTCTCAACCTCATATCAATCAAGCCACCTCGTGGCGTATATATGTATCTTAGGCCCTCGGCCTCATAGCACTATCAGTGTATCCTCACAACTAGGCCCTCGTCCTTACTCAATCCGAAAATCATCACAAGCCCCTCGGGCATTAGAAAAATAGTATTTCTCAGCCCAAAACATTATTTAAATCTCAAAATCCGAGTAAAAATGGCTGAGTAGTAAAACAGTCGAAAATAACATGGCTGAGTTCAAGTAACAAACCAAAAAAGTGAGAAAATATCAAATAAAAGCCCCGAAGGGTTCAAATAGTTGGCAAGAAGCTCAAATATGGCACTCAACCCAATAAATGATGATAGCAAATAGTTTTAAATCAAATACGCAGTAAAACCATCAATCGGAATGGACCAAGTCACAATCCCCAATAGTGCATGACCCCACACTTGTCATCAAACGTGTGCCTCACCTCAATATAACATTACGATGTGCGATCCGAGGTTTCAAACCCTCAGGACATCATTTACAATCATTAGTCACCTCGAACTATCTAAATCTCTAGCTCGCGATACCTTTTCCCTTCAAATCGGCCTCCACGCACGTCGAATCTATCCAAAATCAGAACGTGGACATCAAAATATGCTAAGGGAACAAAGCCCAAGTGAAAACAATTAAAATATAATACAATTCCCAAAATTACCAATACCCGAGCCTCGGGCCCACATCTCAGAATTGGCTAAAAGTTCCATTTTCAGAATCCTCATACCTTCACGAGTCTAAACATACCAAAATTATCCAATTCCGGTACCATTTGGTCCTTCAAATCATCATTTTATATTTTTGGAAGATTCCACAAATTTTCTTCCCATATTCCATCCCAAATCACGAATTAAATGATGAATTCAATGATAGATTCATGTACTCTAGACAAATCTGAGTTAGAATCACTTACTCCGATGAATTTCTTGAAAAACTTTCAAAATATTGCCAAAATCCGAGCTCTCTAGGTCAAAATATTAAATAAAACCCAAAACCTCGTATTTATAGAGTACCCCACAGATTTTCACCTCTGCAGACCGCACAAAAACGACCGCGGTCCGCACAAAACAAGTGCGGTCCGCACAAAAACGATTGCGGCCGCACAGGTTTTCATCTGCAGTGATAGGCTTTAGTATTTTGGCAATATATTTCTCTAAAGATGTCCAAATTGCAATATCTTTACCTTTGTTGAAACTAGACACGAAGGGCTATAACTTTCTTTTGTGAATCATCTCAAAATTCCTTGTAGATCAAAAGATATGAGCTTCCGAAGTAGGACCAATGAAATGTTCCCCACCACAGTCGCACTGCATTTTTTGCGGTCCGCACAACACCTACTGCGACCGCACTTCATTTTGTGCGGTCTGCACAACACCTACCACGAACGCACTTCTTTTTGTGCGGACCGCGCTGGTGGGCTCCGAGGCCTACAATCCTTCTGGACCTACTACAGCTATGATTTTCGGCGTAAAACATCCCGGAACCCCCGGAACTTCAAACCAATTGTACCAACACATACCATGACATCGTTCAAACTTGTTCAAAACTTTGGAACGCTCACAACAATAGCAAATCACTAATTTAACATAGGATTCAAGCCTAAGAACTCCAAGAACTCTTAAATTATGCTTTCAATCAAAAGGTCTATCAAATCTCGTCCGAATGACCTAAAATTTTGCACACACATCCCAAATGACACAACGAAGCTACTGCAACACTTGGAATTCCATTCCAACCCCTATATCAAAATCTCGCCTTTCAACCGGAAAATGCCGAAATCTCAATTTCGCCAATTCAAGCCTAAACCTTCCACGGACCTCCAAAATGCATTCCGATCACGCTCTTAAGTTCCAAATCACCTAACGGAGCTAACCCAACCATAAAAATTCCGATCCGAGATCATATACAAACAAGTCAAATCTTGGTCAAACCTTTCGAATTTCAAGCTTCAACTGAGAACTGTTTTCTTCCAAATTCATTCTGATTATCCTGAAAACCAAAACCAACGATTTACATAAGTCATAATACATCACACGGGCAAGTCATGCCCGAAAACTGGCGATCAAAGTGCAAAAGCTCAATACGACCGGTCGGGTTGTTACATCCTCCCCCACTTAAACATACGTTCGTCCTCGAATGTGACCCAAGTTGTTCCAAAAGCCAACCAATCGCTGGATAATCTTACCATGTACATACCCGGGGGTGATCCCACGTCACCCTATCTCATATAGGTCCGATAACACATGTAACTGAAATTTCACAACCCAATCTAGCCCATAAACCATAGAACCACATTTCCACTTCTAAAATCCTCAGTACGATCAGAATCTCACATTTATACCGTGAATAAGCCCGAACCAGCTATAACCGACCATACCTGCAACCTCGGATGCCATTTCATGATAAACCACATAACTCAAACGCTTGTATCGATAACTTCTATTCTCAATAGCTGCCCATAACAACCGAATACCGGTAGAAAACCTCTTATCATCTAAAATCTCATTCCAACACTTTCATATACTACCAATGATAAATGAAACACACAGTAAGCCACAACCATTCCTGAAGCCACTTCTCCTTTGGTAAAGACCATAGCAAATTTCTGAGCCGAACCTCGATTTTATCCTTCCAACATGCTGAAATCGAACCCCTTCGTATCCATTAATTATCCCAAAGATCTCATCTAATCCAACATATTACTCAGGTGACATGACACATCAATACAGGCCTAAGCCACAACTTGTGCAACACGCGCACCAATAAGGAACAGTCTGAACATACTCAAATCATGAAAATGACTCAAATGAAAGAGCTGTACCTCAAGCTCACCAGTACCACCACAACACAAGGCTGAGAACCCGTCTCACATCATTGGAACAGAACATACGAATCCAACCCGCAAGGTCATACCTCCACATAACTTCGCTGCAACGCGCGATCCTATCCAAACACTGCTCCACATGAACACCTCAAGTCACTCTGCTTGAAACTGACGACCACACACAATTGATGTCTAGGACCAAAGTAAATCATCAAAACCACGGTAAATCAAATACATAACACCTGACAACCCAAAAGGACATAACCGATACGCCATCCACCGCTTAGTACCCAGTTACTCTCCCCGCTCAACTTCCACTATGGAACCCCAATAGAACCGCACCATATGTGCCCATAACCAACAAATCATAATGCCTCGCAACACAGAAATGTAACTCATAGATCTCCCCAGATTACTAATAAGCTCAATAACAATCAAATCAACACATCCCTCAACAATATATTTCGGAGCCAACCAAGCCGACTCAAGTTAGAACACGCATCCACATTGGCCTGCCAACGAACTCCTTATCAAGGAAATCCTAAAGCTGCTCCTTCCACTCCTTTAACTCTGCCGGTGCCATACTATATGGTGCCTGGCATCAAATCAATATCGAAATCAACCACCCTGCTCGGCGACATGCCCGGCCACAAGAAACACATCTGAAAAGTCCATCACCACCAGAACTGAATCGATGGTAGAAGCCTCTACACTGACATTCATCATGAAAGCCCAAATAAGAAGGACAATCCTTCCCAGCCGTCCGCTGGGTCTTGGAAATATAAAACCACTCTACTAGGACATAATCCGTCGAACCTCGCCACTCAATCCGTGGCATTCCCGGCATAGCCACGAGCGCCGCCTTAGCGCAATAGTCCAGAATAACACAACACGGAGACAACCAATCTGAACCCAATATCACATCCAAATCTAACATACCAAGCAACAAAAGATCCGCTTGGGTCTCCAAACCCCGATAGTCACTAAGCAGTGTCGATTCACGCGACCCACAACCACAACATAGTTTGAATATGAGAACTCCCCGTCTCTAAATCCATATAGCACATGAATCACCATATCCGATCCCATTTTCGCCGTCCGAATACATACCACACCTCTAATATCCAATCATTCCACGAGAGATACTCTAAAATTCTTCTACGCCACCAAGCAAACTCGAATATCAGTAGTCGATCTAACAAGAAAGTGTCGTAATACTACCGAAGTACCATCAACTTAATCACATTGATTTTTTTAACATATACCCTTGTCAAATCACCCCAAATTAGAAATACCATTTCCTTCATCATCCGAAGACCCTTTCTCTAATTATCTGAAGCTCATTTCTCTAATTGTCTGAAACTGCCCGCTGCCTAAGAGTTGTGACTTTCCTTTCAGAACTGATCCGTGACCTTACACATGCAAATCTAAGTCCTCCACAACATACGTCATATACCATACCATCCTAGGATATCCTGAAAACTTCATCTTCCTCCCGAGCCACAAACATCTACCTACTCAACTAGTCAAGAACTTCCCATTGGTCATATCTAGAAGAAAATCACTATACATCCCATGCCCCGCATGCCCATAGAAAATCTGCATCTCCAAACTGTGGTAAAACCATCAAGAACTCTCCGAGTTCCCCTTGCACAAATCAGACCTGCCAGGACTGAATCCTTGTAGCTCGACCAAGCTATGCAGGCCATCAAAACCTAAGAGCATTGCCGCGAAATACCTGTAAGAACTTATTACCTCGAACACACACACAAGGAACTAATCATATCCTTACCATACCGGTCCGGTCTACTATCAAGCTATCCTATTTATCTAAGTTTCCTTCTGATTCATCTTCAACTTGATATTCCCTCTTGATGTAGCACTAAAATTCCTCAACCCAGGATTACCACACGAGACCCAAACATAAAACCACACTGTCTAAGACTCATAAGTCGCTGAATACTCTCTTAAATATTCCCAAAAGCACCACATTCGAAATACTTTACTCTGAAGAACTTCTTGGGAATCTAAATCTGTTACCTCCTGATACTGATACATAGAATCCCACAATTAATATAGAAAACATCACAAGTCTTAACATCTTCCAATGAAAACTCAGTCTCTAACCACATATAGAACTTTAACTTACCCTATTGTTACATGTAGAACCTTGAACATATTAGAACCACTCCCACGAGTTATTCACTCTACTCAAACTACAATTAGTCTAATCAAACGAACCGATCAACCTGTGCCTCATTAGCACTCCGACACCGCAGAAAGTGACATCATTCCATTACAACCAAGCAACTTCCTGCTCTATGCACCGAGCATCCTTTACCAACAACAACTCAAGGCATTCTGTGATTCTCACACACCTACGAAGCATATTATATCCTTTGTTAAGAATTTTTCCTTTACTCGAGCCATCCTCGGTCTCAATCTCCGTAGGCCATAACTGATTCGCTCGAATGCCTCGAACTGGGACCAACATAGCACATAAACGTGTAATCAACTAATCAATAGCAGACTCCCCTACTTGGCCCGAAGCCATAGATCTAAACACACTCAATAACTCATAACGCATATACTCTATTGCTGCCATAATACCATAGTGAGATTAAACTCAAATCCTTTGTAAGCTTGGGAAAACAAGGATCATCAGGTACCTTAAATCTTCTACAAATCTCGCATTCACTCTCGCAACAGTTAAACCCACTTTCTTAAGCAACCAATATAAATTACAGCACATATCTTTCACTTGAAAATGAGATCTTCTATCAGACAACATAAAGATCGCACAAACTTTCGAACACTCCGCAAGAGATAACCCACATGCTTTGCCTCGAACTAACTTTTCCGCATACCTTCCACCGTCATAAACTTTATGTAGTCACTTAGTCTTCCTGAGTCTGAACTCATAGCGCAACATGAAATTTACTTCACTCCCAACTGGGAAACAAGAAAAGATTCTTCACTGGCCCATAACTCGGGGCTATACCTCGAATCAAGATGAAAATCAAGCACCTAATAGTTCTTCTATCCTCCAGCAGACCCTTCTTGTCACTTCCAATCATATGGATACATCTCGTAGTACTAACATACTCATCACATAGCCATCCAGCCGTCACTTCCACTAATAGGTACAATACCCAACATATAAGTTCAAAAACACTTGCTCACACAATCAGCACCTTGGTGCTCAAGCTATAGGCAAAGATCCGGCCTGAAGTCATCTAGATTGGCCCAACATCAACTCACAAAGATCACATCTCGCCCCGTGATCAGGGAATCTCAAGCTATCGATGCACATCTGATACTGAGTGCTCATGCGCGCATACAAACGGGCAGAAGGGATTCAAGAGTTACTTCTCAAGCTGAATCAAGGACGCACAATAAGAATTCAAGAAAGTGAAGTTTTTCCTAAAGGTTCTGCAGCCTCTGGAGGATAAATACAGACGTCTCCGTACCGATCTGCGAGACTCTACTAAACCTGCTCATGACTCGTGAGGCCTATGTAACCTAGGCTCTGATACTAACTTGTCACGACCCAAACCCGGACCCGGTCGTGATAGCGCCTCTCGTGAAGACAAGGCCAGCCAATTAAACCCAATTCACTTTTTAAACAGTTAAATAACATAAAAGCAGTCTGAAACATGATATAGCAATACTAAGTAGTGAATAATGCCAATAAAGTGCGGAAGTACAACCCAACACAGCCCTAACCGGGGTGTCACGAGTCACGAGCATCTATTAGGGTATAAATACAACTGAAAGTCTGAGTGTACAAATACAGACTAATGAATGAAGAAAGAGAGAAGTAGTGCTGCGAATGCCGGTACCTACCTTGCTAAACTCTGATGACTCTGCCTCCGATCAGCCAAAACCTGCTACCGAGTGTATAAATACCTGAATCTGTACACAAGGTGCAGGAAGTAAAGTGAGTACTCCAACTCAGTGAGTAATAATCATAACTAAAGTATGAATGGTAAGAAATCACATAAAGCATATCAAGATGCTATATAGAAGCAGTTCAAAACTAGTAAGAAAGCAGTGAAGCTGTAAAAATCTCTTAAAACATCTTAGCTCAGTTTAAACTTCTTTGAAAACGACTTTTTCAACAGTTACGCAAATGAATACAAAACAGGTAGTGCAGATAAGCACAGAAATCCGCCTCTCGGGCACAAATACCATAGTTTAACAGGTAAATGATAGGTAAATATAAAAGATAAACACATAAAGGTTCGCCCCTCGGGCACAATGTCAACAACTCCGCCCCTCGAGCAATATCTTAGAACAATACCAGCCCTTCGAGCAATCACATAGAACAATACTAGCCCCTCGGGCTATCACATAGAACAATATCAACCCCTCGGGCTATATCTCACATCACAATAGGTACCCGCACTCACTAGGGGTGTAAAGACTCCGGGAGGGGCCCCTTACGGCCCAAGCGCAATAACAAGCCATCTCGTGGAATCAAATCTAGGCCCTCGGCCTCATATCAATCAAGCCACCTCGTGGCCTATATATGTATCTCAAGCCCTCGGCCTCATAGCAGTATCAGTGTATCCTCATAACTAGGCCCTCGGCCTTACTCAGTCCAAAAATCATCACAAGCCCCTCGGGCATTAGAAAATTAGTATTTCTCAGCCCAAAACATCATTTAAAATATCATTTAAATCTCAAAATCTGAGTGAAAATGGCCGAGTAGTAAAACAGTGGAAAATAACATGACTGAGTTCAAGTAACAAACCAAAACAATGAGGAAATATCAAATAAAAACCCCGAAGTGTTCAAATAGTTGGCACGAAGCCCAAATATGGCACTCAACCCAATAAATGATGATAGCAAATAGTTTTAAATCAAATATGCGATAAAACCATCAATTGGGACGGACCAAGTCACAATCCCCAATAGTGCACGACCCCACGCTCGTCATCAAGCGTGTGCCTCACCTCAATATAGTATTACGATGTGCGATCCGGGATTTTAAACCCTCAGGACATCATTTACAATCATTACTCACCTCAAAGCGTCTAAATCTCTAGCTCGCGACGCCTTTTTCCCTCAAATCGACCTCCACGTGCGTCGAATCTATCCAAAATCAGAACATGGACGTCAAAATATGCTAAGGGAATAATGCCCAAGCAAAAATAATAAAAATATGACACAATTCCCGAAATTACCAAAACCCGAGCCCCTAGCCCACGTCTCGGAATCGGGTAATATTTACATTTTCAGAATCCTCATACCTTCACGAGTCTAACCATACCAAAATTATCCAATTTAGGTACCATATGGTCCTCCAAATCATTATTTTATATTTTTGGAAGATTCCACAAATTTTCTTCCCAAATTCCATCCCATATCATGAATTAAATGATGAATTCAATGATAGATTCATGTACTCTAACCAAATCTGAGTTAGAATCACTTACCCCGATGAATTTCTTGAAAAACCTTTGAAAAATTGCCAAAATCCGAGCTCTCTAGGTCAAAATATTAAATAAAACCCAAAACCTCATATTTATAGAGTACCCCACAGATTTTCACCTCTGCAGGCCGCACAAAAACCACCGCGGTCCACACAAAACCAGTGCGGTCCGCACAAAAACGACTGCGGCCGCATAGGTTTTCATCTGCAGTGATAGGTTTTAGTATTTTGGCCATATCTTTATCTACAGATGTCTAAATTGTAATATCTTTACATTTCTGGAAACTAGACACGAAGGGCTACAACTTTCTATTTTGAATTATCTCAAAATTCCTTGTAGATCAAAAGATATAAGCTTCCGAAGTAGGACCAATGAAATGTTCCCCACCGCGGCCGCATTGCATTTTGTGCGGTCCGCACAGCACCTACCACGGCCGCACTTCATTTTGTGCGGTCTGCACAACACCTACAACGGACGCACTTCTTTTTGTGCGGACCGCACTGGTATGTTCCGAGGCCTGCAATCCTTCTAGACCTGCTATAGCTATGATTTTCGGCCTAAAATATCCCGGAACCCCCGAAACTTCAAACCAATTGTATCAACACATTCCATGACATCGTTTAAACTTGTTCAAAACTTCGGAATACTCACAACAACATCAAATCACCAATTTAACATAGGATTCAAGCTTAAGAACTCCAAGAACTCTTAAATTATGCTGTCGATCCAAAAGTCTATCAAATCCCGTCCGAATGACCTAAAATTTTGCACATACATCACAATTGACACAATGAAGCTACTGCAACTCTTGGAATTCCATTTCGACCCCTATATCAAAATCTCGCCTTTCAACCGGAAAACACCGAAATCTCAATTTCGCCAATTCAAGCCTAAGCCTTCCACGGACCTCCAAAATGCATTCCGATCACGCTCCTAAGTCCCAAATCACCTAACGGAGCTAACCCAACCATATAAATTCTGATCTAAGATCATATACAAATAAGTCAAATCTTGGTCAAGCATTTCGAATTTCAAGCTTCAACTGAGAACTGTTTTCTTCCAAATTCATTCCGATTACCTTGAAAGCCAAAACCAATGATTTACATAAGTCATAATACATCACACGGGGCAAGTCATGCCCGAAAACTAGCGATCAAAGTGCAAAATCTCAAAATGACAGATCGGGTCGTTACAGATATGCCTCTTCTTTTGTCTTCTTCTTTGTAAAATCTCTACATCGGGAGGTTTTGTGATCTCAGATTGTACATTTTGTGGTATATCTCATGATTTTTGATCTGTGACGACCCAACCAATTGTCTCATGGGTTACCGCTCCATTTTTCCTATTTCTGCTTCTTTATGCTTTGTTATCCGTGTTTTATGGTATCGAGTTTGTCGGATCGAATCCGAAATGATTTTGGTAAGGTTTGAGACACTTTGTCTCTTTTAAGGAAACTTAAGTTGGAAAAGTCAACAGGATGTTGACTTATGCGTTAGAGGGCTCGGAAGTGAGTTCCGAGGGTTCGGTTAGTTTCGGGAGGTGATTTATGGCTTAGGAGCATGATCATAATGAATTTTGGAGGTTCGTAGTAGATTTAGGCTTGAATTGGCGAAGTTGATATTTTGGCGATTTCCGGTTGGTAGGCGAGATTTTGATATAGGGGTTGGAATAGAATTCCGAGAGTTGCAGTAGTTTTGTTGTGTCATTTGGGATGTGTGTGCAAATGTTTAGGTCATTCGGACGTGGTTTGGTTGGGTTTTTGATCAAAAGCGGAATTCGGAAGATTTTAGAAAAGTTTGGCTTGAATCCGATGTGTTTTGGGTGATTTGATGTTATTTGAGGTGTTTTGATGATTGGAATAAGTTTGAATAAGGTATTAGGATGTGTTTGTGCCTTTGGTTGAGGTCCCGGGGGCCTCGGGTGAGTTTCGAGTGGTCAATCAGATCATTTTGAAGTTAAGAAAGTTGCAGAAATTGCAGGTTCAGCAGTTGCAAGTATTTACTCTTCGCGTTCGCGAATAGTTAGTTGAGGGAGGTGGAAAATTAGCCTTCGCGTTCGTGAGGCAGGTTACACGTTCGCGACGGGCTACGAGATTGTGCATCGCGTTCGCGGGCGTGTAGTCGCTTTCACATAGAAGTAATTGAGAGGCTGAGCTTAAGTGGAATTAACCCATTGCGTTCGCGAAGGTTCGTCTGGGTAAAGCATCGCGTTCGTGAGGGTCTTGTCGCGTTTGCGTAACAGGATTTTGGTCAAAGTTATTTTT
Source organism: Nicotiana sylvestris (assembly GCF_000393655.2). Taxonomy (NCBI): domain Eukaryota; kingdom Viridiplantae; phylum Streptophyta; class Magnoliopsida; order Solanales; family Solanaceae; genus Nicotiana; species Nicotiana sylvestris. Next base: position 45,022,290 of record NC_091058.1, read on the forward strand.
GTACTTCGCGAACACGAGGCTTTGACCGCGTTCGCAAAGAAGGATTTTCAGGCATGGGCAGAAGTTTAAAAGGTCGTCTTGTCCGCGAATGTGGGGTTTATTTCCTCCATAGTTGGTCGTTTTTGGAGATTTTTTAAGGAGATTGAAGAGGGATTCAAGGGGAATTACTTGGAGGTAAGATTCTTGGACTTAAAACTCAATTATTATGTGAATTCCACCCAGAAAATCATGGAAATTAAGCCAAAAATTGAAGAACTAGGGCTTGGAAATTTAGACTTTTAATTGAGGATTTGAAGGACCATTTGGGGTCAGATTTGAGAACTTTTGATATGTATGAACTCGTGGGGAGATAAGGAATCTATTGATGCAAAAATTAGTGAATTCCGAGACATGGTCCAAGGGGTCAGGTTTTGGTAATTTCAAGATTTGTGTAGTATTTTGATTATTTTTGCTTGGGATTCATTCCCTTAGCCTATTTTAACATCCTTGCTCAAAATTTGGATAGATTCGACGCGAGTGGAGGCTGATTCTAGGGGCAAAGGCATCGCGAACTAGAGATTTGACCGGTTCGAGGTGAGTAATAATTGTAAATGATGTTCTGAAGGTTTGAAACCCCGAATTGCACATCGTAGTGCTATATTGAGGTAACGCACATGCTTGATGACAAGCGTGGGGTCGTGCACTATTGGAAATTGTGACTTAGTCCGTGCCAAATGACTATTTTGTCGCATATTTGACTAAAATCTATTTGCCATCATCATGATTTGGGCTGAATGCCATATTTGGGCCTTGTGCCAACTATTTGAACTCTTCGGGGATTTTACTGGTATTTCCTCACTATTTTGACTTTATACTTAAACTCAGACATATTATATTTCACTATTTTCGTACTCAGCCATGGTTACTCTGTTTTAACACTTATATGATTTTTTAAATGATGTTTTTGGGCTGAGAATCATGTTTTACTATTGCCCGAGTGTCTTCTGTGACTCTTGACTGAGTAAGGCCAAGGGCCTATGTTGTAAGGAAACATTTGATACTGATTATGAGGCTGAGAGCCTAAGATATGTACGCCACGAGGTGGCTTGATTGATATGAGGTCGAGGACCTAGTGATGATGCCACGAGGTGGCTTGATATTGCGCTTGGGCCGTAAGGGGCCCCTCTAGGAGTCTGTACACCCCTAGTGAGCGCGGGTACCCATTGTGATGTGATATTGAGCCCGAGGGGCTAGTATTGTGATCTGAGATTTGAGCCCGAGGGGCTGGTACTGTTCTGAGATATTGTCCGAGGGGTGGTTTTGTTGATATTGTGCCCGAGGGGTGAGTCTTTATGTGTTTACTTTTCATAATTGACTATCAATTACCTGCTTAATCATTGGAAAAAAGGCTTTTCATGAAACTATATTTGAGGTAAAGAATTTTACCTATCTTTAACTAATTTACTGGTTTTACTGCTTCATTATAGAATGCTTTGTACCTTACGTGATTTCTTGCTTTCAGTCTTTATTTACATTTGTTACTCATTGAGTTGGAGTACTCACTTTACTCTCTGCACCCTTGTGTGTTGATTCAGGCGTTGCGGATCCTGCTAGTGCGAGTTGAGAGCTCCCGGCAGATATCAGAGTCCACGAGGTAACTGTTTGACGTCCGTAGTCCCGTGTTTCTCCTCCTTTATCATTTCTATCTATGTTCAGACATTTGTACTAGCTTATATACTTAGCAGACTTGTATTACGACTTATAGATGCTCATGACTAGTGACACCCCGGTTTTGGGCTGCATTGGGTTGTTCTTCCCCGTATTTATGATATTATCTGCTACTTTGGATTATTTTATCATGTTTTGACTATTTCTAAATGCTTAATGGTTAATAAAGTTAGAGAATGGGAAGTGTCGGCTGGCCTTGTCTTCACGAGAGGCTCCATCACGACTGGTTCCGGGTTTGGGTCGTGACAAGTTGGTATCAGAGCCTAGGTTACATAGGTCTTACGAGTCATGAGTAGGTTTAGCAGAGTCTCGCGGATCGGTACAGAGACGTCTGTATTTATCCTCGAGAGGCTGCCGAACCTTTAGGAAAAACTTCATATTCTTGAAATTCTTGTCGTGCGAATTTGTTAATCTGAGTACTAAACTTCTGTTATTCTTTTCTCTCACATATGGTGAGGACACGCGCTACCGGTCAGGATAGACGATCACCAGTACCAAGAGCTGTGGCCATCAGAGGCCGAGGACGCGGCTGTGGTCGTGGTAGGGAAAGAGCAGCTAGGGTAGCACTTGCAGATCCACCAACTGCCCCAGTTCAGGATCAGGTCCCAGTTATGGACGCTCCAGTAGCACCAGCTCAGGCACCAGCTGCGACCATCATGATTTCGAGTCTTTAGGAGGCCTTGGCTCAAATCTTATCAGTTTACACTGGCCTAGCTCAGGCAGTTTCAGCCACTACAACCGCAGCTACTTCTCAGGTCGGGGAGGTAATCAGACTCCCGCCGCTCGCACACCTGAGCATGTCATGCAGGGGCTTCAAGCGCCGGGGGCACATCCAGCCCAGCCGGTTGCAGCTGCTCAAGACTATGTAGTTCTTACTATGCCAGAGGACGAGCAACATAGGTTGGAGAGGTTTGTAGATTGCAGCCTCCGACCTTCAATAGTGCAGAGGGTGAGGATGCCCAGGGTTTCTTAGATAAGTGCTAGAGGATGCTTCGTACAACGGGTATTCTGGAGACCAGCGGGGTTTCTTTCACTACTTATCAGTTTTCTGGAGCTGCCTTCACTTGGTGGGAGGCTTTTGAGAGGCATAGGCCTGTTAGTGCAGCACCCCTTACCTGGCAGCAGTTCTTCATTCTCTTTCTGGAGAAATGTATGCCGCAGTCCCGTAGAGAGGAGTTGCATAGGGAGTTTGAGTGGTTCCATCAGGGAGAGATGACTGTAACCTAGTACGAGGTGAGGTTCTTTAATTTAGCTCGTCATGCTATTTGTATGGTTCCGACAGATAGAGAGAGGATTAGGAGGTTTGTTGATGACCTCGCTTATCAGCTTCGTATTCTCATGACCAGAGAAAGGGTGATTGGTGCTACCTTTGAGGAGGTTATAGACATTGCTTGGGAGATTGAGTCTGTTCGTCGCTAGGAGCGCGAGAAGAGGGAGGACAAGAGGCCTCAAGGATCTGGTAGTTATAGTTGTACTCCTTCAAGAGGTCAGTTTCAGCACGGCGGAGGCCGTCACTTTAGGTATGCTCAGCCAGCTCGCCCAGGGTATCGTTGGGCGTCATCGGGTCACGGTTCTCACAATTCTCATCAGGGCCAGCCATTACTTAGTGCCCTTCCAGATTAGAGTTCGTCATGTGCTCCATCAATTCAGGGCTCTTCTATGCCAGGTGCATCTTCTAGTCACTCCGGTGCAAGGGGTTCCCTTCAGTCCCCTTCTCTAGCACCTAGGAGTTGTTATGAGTATGGTGAGATGGGTCATATGTGGAGGCAGTGCCTTCATCGTCTTGTGAGTTCATCTCAGCAGAGGGGTCAGTCATCAGCTTCAGCGCCAGTTACGTCACCACCACCCGCCCAACTAACTAGGGGTGGAGGTCAGTCGGCTAGGGGTCGCCCCAGAGGGGGAGGTCGATCAGGTGGCGGTCAGGCTCATTTCGATGCACTTCCAGGCAGACCCGATGCTATTGCTTCAGATGCTATTATTACAGGTATTGTTTCAGTCTGCCACAGAGATGCCTCTATATTATTTTATCCCGGTTCCACCTTTTCTTATGTGTCATCATACTTTGCTCATTATTTGGGTACACCCCGTGAGTTTCTTGTTTCACTTGTTCATGTATCTACCCCGATGGGCGATATTGTTGTTGTAGACCGTGTGTACCGGTCGTGTGTGGTGACTATTGGGGTCTTTTATTATTATGTATGATGGATTTCAATGTCATTTTGGGCATGGATTGGCCAATCTCTGTGTCGCGCTATTCTGGACTGTCATGCTAAGACCGTCACATTGGCTATACCGGGTGTGCCACAGATCGAGTGGCGAGGTGTGACTGATTATGTTCCTAGTAGAGTGATCTATTCTTGAAAGCCAAGTGTATGGTTGGGAAGGGTTGTCTTTCGTATCTATCCTTTGTGAGGGATGTCTGTGCTGAGACTCCTAGTAGTGATTTTGTTCCAGTTGCGAGGGATTTTCCCGATATATTTCCTGCAGACCTACCGGGCATGCCACCGGACAGGGATGTTGATTTTGGTATTGACCTGGTACCGGGCACTCAGCCCATTTCTATTCCACCGTATCATATAGCACCAACGGAGTTGAAGGAATTAAAGTAGCATCTTCAGGAACTCCTTGAAAAGGGGTTCATTCGGCCTAGTGTGTCACCTTGGGGTGCGCCAGTTCTATTTGTGAAGAAGAAGGATGGCACTATGAGGATGTGCATTGATTATAGGCAATTGAACAAGGTGACAATTAAGAACAAGTATCCCTTGCCTCACATTGATTATTTATTCGACCAACTCTAGGGAGCGAGAGTGTTATCCAAGATTGATCTCCGTTCAGGTTATCACCAGTTGAAGATCAGGGACTCAGATATTCTTAAGACGGCTTTTAGGACCCGATATGGTCATTATGAGTTCTTTGTAATGTCTTTTGGGATAACCAATGCCCCAACATCGTTCATGCATCTGATGAACAGTGTGTTCCGGCCTTATCTTAACTCGTTTGTCATAGTCTTCATTGATGATATTTTGGTATATTCACATAGTCAGGAGGATCACGCGGAGCATTTGAGAGTTGTGTTGCAGAGATTGAGGGAGGAGAAGCTTTATGAAAAATTCTCCAAGTGTGAGTTTTGGCTCAATTCAGTGGCCTTCTTAGGGCACGTGGTGTCCAGTGAGGGTATTTAGGTTGATCCGAAGAAGATAGACCGTCCTCAGCCACAGAGATTCGCAGCTTTCTTGGTTTGGCAGGCTATTATCGCCGTTTTGTTTAGGGATTATAATCTATCGCATCACCCTTGACCAAGTTGACTTAGAAGGATGCTTCATTTGTATGGTCGGACGAGTGTGAGGAGAGCTTTCAGAAGCTCAAGACTGCTTTGACCACAACTCCAATATTAGTTTTGCCATTAGCTTCAGGTTCATATACCGTGTATTGTGATGCTTCGAGAGTTGGTATTAGGTGTGTATTGATGTAGGAGGGTATAGTTATTTCTTATGCTTCTCGTCAGTTGAAGCCCCATGAGAAGAACTACCCCGTTCATGATTTGGAGTTGACTGCCATAGTTCACGCGTTGAAGATTTGGAGGAATAACTTGTATGGTGTGCCTTTTGAGGTGTTTACTGATCATTGTAGCCTCCAGCACTTGTTCAAATAGAAGGATCTCAATTTGAGGTAGCGGAGATGGTTGGAGTTGCTTAAAAATTATGATATCACTATATTATACCATCCAGGAAAGGCTAATGTGGTGGCCGATGCCTTAAGCCGAAAGGCAGTGAGTATGGGGAGTTTGGCATATATTCCAGCTGGGGAGAGACCTCTTGCAGTTGATGTTCTGTCCTTGGCCAATCAGTTCATGAGGTTAGATATTTCGAAGCCCAGTCGGATATTGGCTTATATGGTTTCTCGGTCTTCTTTATTTGATCGCATTCAAGAGTACCAGTATGATGATCCGCATTTTCTTGTCCTTAGGGACAGAGTTTAGCATGATGATGCCAGAGATGTGACCATTGGTTATGATGGGGTGTTGAGGATGCAGGGCCGGATTTGTAAGCCCAATGTGGATGGGCTTCGGGAGTTGATTCTGGAGGAGGCCCATAGCGCACGGTATTCCATTCATCCGGGAGCCGCGAAGATGTATCAATATCTGAGACGACATTATTGGTGGAGAAGGATGAAGAAAGATATTGTGGGATTTGTAGCTCAATGTCTCAATTGTCAGCAGGTGAAATATGAGCATCAGAGACCGGGTGGCTTGCTTCAGCAGATAGATATTCCAGAGTTGAAGTGGGAGATGATCACTATGGACTTTGTAATTGGACTTCCACGGACTTTGAGGAAGTTCGATGCTATTTGGGTGATTGTGGATCGGCTGACCAAGTCCGCGCACCTCATTCCTGTGTGTACTACCTATTCTTCAGAGCGGTTGCTATAGATCTATATCTGGGAGATTGCTCACTTGCATGGTGTCCCAGTTTCCATCATTTCAGATAGGGGCACTCAGTTTACTTCGTAGTTTTGGAGGTCTGTGCAGCGAGAGTGGGGTACTCAGGTTGAGTTGAGCACAGCTTTTCAACCTCAGACGGACGGGCAGTCCGAGCGCACTATTCAGATATTGGAGGACATGTTGTGTGCTTGTGTCATTAATTTCGGAGGGTCATGGGATTAGTTTCTACCGTTTACAAAGTTTGCTTTTAACAATAACTACCAGTCGAGTATTCAGATGGCCCCATATGAGGCTTTGTAGGGGAGGCGATTTAGATCTCCAGTTGGTTGGTTCGAGCCCAGTGAGGCTAGGCTATTGGGGACAAACTTGGTGCAGGATGCTTTAGAAAAGGTGAAGGTGATTAAGGAGAGGCTTCGTATAGTGTATTCGAGACAAAAGAGTTATGCTGACAGGAAGGTTCGAGATGTGTCATACATGGTTGGTGAAAAGGTTCTGTTGAAGGTTTCTCCCATGAAGGGTGTTATGAGATTTGGGAAGAAAGGTAAATTGAGTCCTCGGTTCATTAGGCCTTTTGAGGTGCTTCGGAGGATTGGGGAGGTGGCTTATGAGCTTTCTTTCGCACCCAGCTTGTCGAGTGTGCATCCGATATTTCATGTTTCTATGCTTCGGAAGTATATTAGGGATCCGTCTCATGTTCTGGATTTCAGCACGGTTCAGTTGGATGATGATTTGACCTATGATGTGGAGCCAGTAGCTATTTTGGGTCGTTAGGTTCGAAAGTTGAGGTCAAAGGATATAGCTTCAGTGAAAGTGCAGTGGAGAGGTCGGCCCGTGGAAGGGGCTACCTGGGAAACCAAGCGAGAGATGCGGAGCAGATATCCTCACCTGTTTGAGGCTGCAGGTATGTTTCTTGATTCTTTCGCAGACGAACATTTGTTTAAGTTGGGTAGGATGTTATGACCCGGCCAGTCGTCTCATGGGTTACCCCTCTGTTTTCCCTATTTCTACTTCTTTATGCTTTGTTATCCGTGTTTTGTGGTATCGGGTTGGTCGAATCGAATCCGGAATGATTTTGGAAAGGTTTAAGACACTTAGTCTCTTTTAAGGAAGCTTAAGTTGGAAAAGTCAACCGGATGTTGACTTATGTGTTAGAGGGCTCGAAAGTGAGTTCCGAGGGTTAGGTTAGTTTCGGGAGGTAATTTATGGCTTATGAGCGTGATCGGAATGAATTTTGGAGGTTCGTAGTAGATTTAGGCTTGAATTGGCAATGTTGATATTTTGGCGATTTCCGGTTGGTAGGCGAGATTTTGATATAGGGGTCGAAATGGAATTCCGAGAGTTGCAGTAGTTCCGTTGTGTCATTTGGGATGTGTATGCAAAACTTCAGGTCATTCAGACGTGGTTTGGTTGGGTTTTTGATCAAAAGCGGAATTCGGAAGATTTTAGAAAAGTTTGGCTTGAATCCGATGTGTTTTGGGTGATTTGATGTTATTTGAGGTGTTTTGATGATTGGAATAAGTTTGAATAAGGTATTAGGATGTGTTTGTGCCTTTGATTGAGGTCCCGGGGGCCTCGGGTGAGTTTCGGGTGGTCAACCGGATCATTTTGAAGTTAAGAAAGTTGCAGAAATTGCAGGTTCAATAGTTGCAGGTATTTACTCTTCGCGTTCGCGAGTGGACCCTCGCGTTCACAAAGAGTCAGCTGAGGGAGGTGGAAATTTAGCCTTCGCATTCGGGAGACAGGTTACGCGTTCATGAAGGGCTACGAGATTGTGCATCGCATTCGCGGGCGTGTAGTCGCGTTCGCATAAAAGGAATTGAGAGGCTGAGCTTCAGTGGAATTAACCCATCGCATTCGCGATGGATGGAATGTGTTCACGAAGGTTCGTCTGGGTAAATCATCACGTTCGCGAGGGTCTTGTCGTGTTCGCGTAAAAGGATTTTGGTCAAAGTTATTTTTGTGCTTCGTGAACGCGAGGCTTTGACCGCGTTCGTGAAGAAGGATTTTCAGGCCTGGGCAGAAGTTTAAAAGGTCGTCTTATCTGCGAATGCGTGGTTTATTTCCTCCATATTTGGTCGTTTTTGGAGCTTTTTGAAGGATATTGAAGAGGGATTCACGGGGAATCACTTGGAGGTAAGATTCTTGGACTTAAAACTCGATTATTATGTGAATTCCACCTAGAAAATCATGGAAATTAAGCCAAAAATTGAAGAACTAGGGGTTGGAAATTTAGACCTTTAATTGAGGATTTGAAGGACCATTTAGGGTCGTATTTGAGAACTTTTGTTATGTATGAACTCGTGGGGAGATAAAGAATCTATTGATGCAAAAATTATTGAATTCTGATACGTGGGCTAGGGGTTCGGGTTTTGGTAATTTTAGGATTTGTGTAGTATTTTGATTATTTTCACTTGGGCTTCGTTCCCTTAGCCTATTTTAACGTCCTCATTCTGATTTTGGATAGATTCGATGTGAATGGAGGCCGATTCGAGGGGCAAAGGCGTCGCGAGCTAGAGATTTGACCGGTTCGAGGTGAGTAATGATTATAAATGATGTTCTGAGGGTTTGAAACCCCGGATTGCACATCGTAGTATTATATTGAGGTGACACACACGCTTGAATCCGATCGTGAGGCCGTGCACTGTTGGGGATTGTGACTTATTCAGTCCCGAATGACTATTTTATCGCGTATTTGACTGAAATCTATTTGCTATCATCATGATTTGGGTTCAATGCCATATTTGGGCCTTGTGCCAACTATTTGAACCCTTCGGGGATTTTACTGGTATTGTTTCACTGTTTTGACTTTATACTTAAACTTAGTCATGTTATATTTCACTGTTTTTGTACTCAGCCATGGTTACTCTGTTTTAACACTTACATGATCTTTTAAATGATGTTTTTGGGCTGAGAATCATGTTGTTTTATTGCCCGAGTGGCTTCTGTGATTCTTGACTGAGTAAGGCCGAGGGCCTATGTTGTGAGGAAATATTTGATACTGATTATGAGGTCGGGGGTCTGAGATATGTACGCCACGAGGTGACTTGATTGATATGAGGCCGAGGGCCTACTGATGATGCCATGAGGTGGCTTGATATTGTGCTTAGGCCGTAAGGGGCCCTTCCAGGAGTTTGCACACCCCCAGTGAGCGCGGGTACCCATTGTGATGTGAGATGTTGCCCGAGGGGCGATTTTGTTGATATTGTGCCCGAGGGGTGAGTCTTTATGTGTTTACTTTTCATAATTGATTGTCAATTACCTGCTTAATCATTGGAAAAAGTCTTTCCATGAAACTACATTTGAGATAAAGAATTTTACCTATCTTTCACTGATTTACTTGTTTTACTGCTTCATTGTAGAATGCTTTGTGCCTTACATGATTTCTTGCTTTCAGTCTTTATTTACATTTGTTACTCATTGAGTTGGAGTACTCATTATACTCCCTGCACCCCTGTGTGTAGATTCAGGCGTTGCGGATCCTGCTAGTGCGAGTTGAGAGCTCCCGGCATATATCGGAGTCCACGAGGTAGCTGCTTGACGTCCACAGTCCCGTGTTTCTCCTCCTTTATCATTTCTATCTCTTTTTAGACATTTGTACTAGCTTATAGACTTATCAGACTTGTATTATAAATTATAGATGTCATGACTAGTGACACCCTGGTTTCGGGCTGTGTTGGGTTATTCTTCCGCGTATTTATGATATTATCTGCTACTTTGGATTATTTATCATGTTTCGACTGTTTCTAAATGCTTAATGGTTAATAAAATTAGAAAATGGGAAGTGTCGACTGACCTTGTCTTCACGAGAGGCGCCATCACGACTGAGTCTGGGTTTGGGTCGTGACATGATCTACCACAGTATTCATATGTCCTTCATATGTTTTCAAACATGTTTCCTTTGAATACCAATTTGAGAAGTAGTCAGATTTCTGCAAATATCTCTTATTAATAGCAGCAATTGCATGTGGACAGGACAATTCATCTAGTTGGAATTGCAGGCAGTCACAAGTTCTCTTCTTTAAGTCCACAATGAATTCGATTCCTTCACTATTTATTCTAAACAACATTGAATCAAGGTTGAACACCTAACAAGGAATAAAAAATTAAGATAAACTATATTAGTGTTGTCACACCTCATTTTTCACTACACCCCCGAGAGGGGTGTATAAAGGGAGTTTTTCCAATTAAAGGACAATCGAAACGGAATTTATTGTCAAAAGATTCAAAGTCGCCACTTGGGAGATTTATGGTGTCCCAAGTCACCGGTTGAATCCCGAATCGAGGAAAATCTTGACTCTGTTTAACATTCCGCAAACCAGAAATTTGGGTAAGAATTTCTGTTAACCCAGGAGAAGGTGTTAGGCACTCCTGAGCTAAGGATTTCTGTTAACCCAGGAGAAGGTGTTAGGCACTCCTGAGCTCCGTGGTTCTAGCACGGTCGCTTTGATTATACTTGGCTTGACTAAATTGTCTAATTACTAATTTCAGAACCTATGTGCTTTTATCTTTTACAGCGCTTTAATAAAGAAAAATTATCTCGAAATGAGTCACGCGTACATGTACCCATCTGTTTGGCGCGTCAAAAATCATGTCACGCGAACGTGTTCACAATTAATAACGCATTATTATTATTAAGAAGAGTTTGGCCGAAGTTGCGCGAACGCATACTTTGATTTTACTTTTAGAAATCGTAATCATGTCACGCGAACATGTCCATAACCACGATAGTATATTAAACGGGCCTAGAGCAACTACGAGAACTATCTAAGAACTATTTATGGAAGGAACGTAGGAGGGGGCCTACGACAACACTAGTTATATGATATGTTAGTTTTTATCTAGCCATAAAAATTATGTGTAATTTTACATGAAAAATATTTAACATCTACATAATTACTCAACATATTTAGAAAGTATTTAGGATAATTGATTAAGAAAGAACGAAAACAAAAGTAAAAACAATTATTGTACTCTTAACACTTTAGACAATTTTAAAGGTAACAATCACATTGTAAACAATTATCCTCAAAGACTTTCTGGTGCACAGGACATCACATCAGGGAACAAAAGGTACCAAGTTTGAGATATAATGCAGCAAACTTAACAGTAGAGAACGATTTTAATGATAGAATATGTGCTTTCCTCCCTATTACTATTTCCCTATTACCATTTGAAGTTCTTGAGCTTTGAAATCTAGGATATCAAAGGAATTCAATGACAACAATCCATCACTACTAACAGGTAACAACATCAACTCCCAAATCACTAAACCTTTCAAGCTTAAGAACTCTTTACGAAGAAGTACTGCCACTATCTAACTCTAATAAACATAGCACTCAACAAGCCCATTTTGATTTAATACTTACTGATTTTTTGGCTAATTAGTGGCCGAATCCATAAACTATAGCCGAGCTCAACAACAATAGCTTTCAAAAAAACCTTACACATGCATCATTGTGTGCGGAAATCTCTTATTTCATAAGAGCAAACATAACACACTGCACAACAAGGCTAGTTTTAAGACAAATTTCAGCATAATGAGCCAAAAGAGGCATACGATTCAGACGCGAAGATGCATCTCGAACCCAGAAAGGCAGACAACATTTCAAACATCATTTAAAGCTATCTCGAACATGAGCGACATTTATGAACAAGACTTAAGTTTGGCTAAACTTAGCACTGACTTACAACACTGTAATAGTCCAATAGTCCAACATTATCTATAACACATTGGTGCCAATCCAAAGTCTGAAAAGGAAATAGACTACAAACTATACAACTAACTACTCATAATTATTAACGAGAAAGATGTGCAGAAATCGCAAGAAGACCAATAGCCTCTGCTCGAAAGAACAGAACAGCCATTTCAGCTTGATTTCATAAAACTTCTGTTCTACATTTACTCAAGGTTCAAATGTCCTTACGTTCCTGAAAATGTGAAGAAAACAACAGCGAGATGATCAGAGATCCAGAAGCAGTAACAAACAGCAAAGTGGAACTCAAGTGCAATGGAACAGTGTACCAAAAACAATTCAAACCCCAGAAAATGCAATTCAGCAGACCAGATTGCAGTGTCAAACACGCTTTTAAACAAACAAACACCAAAACCTAGCCTTAATGACTAAATCTCAAGCCATTTCGAAGTCCAAACCTTCAGGAAATTGATTTAAGAGGAGAAGGTTTTCAGATTTTCAAGCTATAATTCAATGGAACAATAGAAATTTCTGGCTATTTTTGTATTTTCTGGAATTTTATCTCTTCAGCTATCTATTGTTTTCAGAATTTGAAGGAATCAAAAGAAACACTTGAACTCTTTGGAACAGTAATTCTTTTGATACTTTTAGCCGTCTGAAGTTTTTTTTCTCAATTTTCTCCCTCTCTAGAATGATCAGAAGGTCTTTATATAGGCCAACTTTAGGGCAACATTGCCAGGCCTTTCTCTTTTTCGTTTTTCCTTTTTTACCCCTTAAAAATATCTGAACTCTCTCTTATCTCTCCACATGTGAACCTGCCCTTATCCTTTAGAAGCTTCCCCCATAACAAAAAATATTCTCAATCCTCAAATAACCAAAAGTCCCCTTGATACCCCTATATTTACCTTCCCACAATTTCAAAATTTGGGCCAACGGACAAGGCTTAGGCCCAAATAGATATGGTTTTTACTGTCCAACCAAGTAACCCAGAGAAACCATATAACCCAGAAAAGGAAAAAATCATATAATGCTGAAAGTTTAAGCCTGAGTGAACTAATTAAGATTACTGACTTATCGACTAACAAGGACAAGAAATTAAGCGCAATTAATGGAAGAAGTAAATAAAAACTAAGCGAGACAGTGATGATTCTAGAGCAAATTAACGCAAACTAAAAACTATGGACTCGATTCATGAAGGAGACAATGGTGACATTTTACCTTATTCAATTCAGAAAAGGTAATGAGAAAGCCTTGAAACGAACCAATGGATTATAGCTGGAATCCGGCGGGCCTATCCGAATCCGACGTTCTCGTAATAACTAAAAACTATCGTCAATCGATTGATCTCATTGAGAACAATCTATTAACCTAAGATTTAAGTTAGAACGAGTCGAGATTTTGAACAAAAATCAAAGAAGGCAAAGGACATTAGGTGTTGCATTTTTCGTTTCCAGATCCGAAACTGGGTAAACTTGGTTGGGTTTTAGAGAAAGATGCTGACGGATTTGGATACAGGAAGGGGTGGTGATTGCATGGTGGCAATTTGGGGGTGATTGGGTCACGCCGCCGGCCGGTGGGGATTAGGGAATTCTGGGGCGGCGGAGTCTCATTAGGGTTTCGCTCTGAGAGACAGGAGTGAGGAAATGGAATTGGAGGGGGGTAGGGCGTTAGGACATATATATATCAAGTAAGGGCTCAGTTACATATATATATATATATATATCAAGTAAGGGCTCAGTTGCGGACCGTTTGATCAACGGTCCAGATCAACAAGAAAAAAACGACGTTGTTTGACTTAGTTGGGGGATTTGGACCGGGTGAGGCGTGGGTTTGGGACGGGTACTGGGTGATTATGTTTGGGCTGGGGAAATCTAGGTTGATTTTGGCCCAGATTTAAACCCTCTTATTTTTTTTATTTTTTTTTCAATTTCACAATTCTTTTTTCTTTTTTCCAAAATTAAAATTAAAACCTTAATTAAATCCTAAATCAAATTATCCTACCATATTAAATTAATTAACCCTAATAATTGTTACTACAAATAATTAAAAATCAAATTAAAGGAAAAACTACCCAAAATTCAAAATTAAAATTAAAAGTGCAAAATAAACTATTCTTGTGATTTTTTCCTATTTTTATAAAATAATTTGTCAATTAATCCTAAAAATGTAAACTTAAATCCTAAATGCAAATGCAACATATTTTTTGTAATTTTCATTAATTAAATAAAATAAAAATGCATAGACAAATGCAAACAATTACCAGAAAATGCCACGAAAATTCCCAAAATTGCAAACACTGAAAGAAATTGTTTTGTTTTGAATTTATGGGAGTAATTCATATAGGGCAAAAATCACGTGCTCACAGCTGCTCCTCTTTGCGCGGAAACACGGAGAGTTTTCGTGCAAAGATATAGTGAGCGGATACGAGCGATTTTTGCCCGTCTGAATACTCCATGGGAAGCATCTTTGAAAGATTTGACCGCACCTTGTTTCCGAGGTTGCCTACATATCCTTGGCTAAAAAGGAATCAGGTCAGTGTAGTTCAGGAATGTTTGGTAGCTAGGACTACCATGAAGCTGGGCTTCCACTGTTGTTGTTGCTGCTGCTACTGCTTACTGAACCTCCTTATTACACTATGTCAAAACAAAACAAAAGCTAGACTAGACTATGATCTATGGATTACAAAAGTCCTATCTATATCTTCAAACTTTCTCTTGTGTTTCTTGTTGCCTTGTTGTTCTCCATTCTTTCAAGGACATCCGTTTGTTGTCAACTTGAATTGTAAACTAAGATGTTTTCCCTTCTTCAGGTGGGTGCCTGACTGCTGAACTTGATATGTATTCCCATGCTATCCAGGTGGGCTCCTAACTTCAACTCGTGAATGTATTCCCATGCTATTCAGGCGGGCTCCTGACTTCGACATAGACAAAACAAAGAATTTGAAAGCTAAAATTTAAATTGTACTCCCTTGTTCTCTAGGCGGGTTCCTGACTGCTGCGCTTGAAAGTATTCCCTGCTCTCCAGGTGGGCTCCTGACTACTGACTTAAAATGTATTCCCTGCTCTCCAGGCGGGCTCCTGACTTCAACTTGAAATGTATTCCCTGCTCTCCAGGCGGGCTCCTGACTTCAAAATAAACAAAGCAAAGAATTTGAGAGCTAAACCTTAAATGGTACTCCTTTGTTCTCCAGGCGGGATCCTGATTGCTGACTTGAATTGTATTCCCTGCTCTTCAGGCGGGCTCCTGACTTCAAAATAAACAAAGCAAAGAATTTGAGAGCTAAAACTTAAATGGTACTCCCTTGTTCTCCAGGCGAGCTTCTGATTGCTGACTTGAAATGTATTCCCTACTCTCCAAGCAGGTACCTGATTTCAACAAAATAGACAAAAACAAAGAAAATTTTCCTACCCCAGTTTGGTGGCTGGGCACAGACGTGAGTGTAAAACTGAAACATCTTACCAAGTATTACTAAGAATTTGAAAGCTAGGTCCCATTATTCAGGGGGGTCCTGACAACTCTTAACCAAACGACAATTTTAAATCTATGTTATATCTTCTACAGGTGTGACTTATGCTAAATCTTGCTATCTAAGAGAATCTTTAGACTACTCCCCATTATCCAGGAGGGTCCTGCAAATCAAAGGTCAAATTTTATCTTAAGGGTGATAACTTTTATGGCTGAATTACACTATCCTTACAACAAAATTTACGCTAATTGTTGTTATCTAATCGAAATCTTAAAGCTAAGTCCCATTATTTAGGAGGGTCCTGGGAACTCCTAATTGGATCCTATCTCGAACATGCAAACTCCTAAACTAGCTTATATTCCCTTGGAATACATTTATGCTAGATTATGCTATTTCTGAACTTTAAACTAGGTCTTATTTTCCAGGAGGGTCCTGAAAATTAAAAATCAAACCTGTTTGGTGACTGCCTTTCTTTATGGAGGGTTTCTCTGAAACAACAAATTTTCTGCCTCTATTTCAATCAAAGAAAATTTTGTTAGTTTAAAGTGGTCGTTAGCTGATGGCATTCTTGCTAAAGATCCTTCCACTGCAATGTTTTGTTCTGGCTGGCTTCTCCGAACTGGCCCTGAACCGCCTTGACTTTCTGACTGACTCTCACACCCCATGACCTTTGACGAACCGAGTGTTTTATACCCATGCTGTTGTTTTACCTCTAACCTTTTTATATGAACCTTTGCATCTCCCATGACATTACCAATCCATTCCACCGATGAAACTTTCGGTGATTCCTTGTACCCCTCTCTTACATCATGTTATCCTTAGTATGTTTTGACCAGTCCATGTTTTACAATTTTGGAAGTTAGTAGTGAGCTTTGAAATCCTTTTCACTTGATTTGAACAAGACTGACATTGAAACATCTTTAGATAAATACCCAAAAGAAAATGAAATGCAATGACTGTGCGGGTTAAAATAAGAAGAATCCAAAACCAGATGACTGCTACCAAAGGAAAAAGAAAAAGAAACTCATCTGAGTGGAACAGCTGGTACCAATGATCATGACATGCATTTTAGATTAATCGTCCCAATCCGTCCAACCAATCAACTTTCAGTTGCCGTACTTCATTGCCCCAGAATTTTCATGACTTGATTACCTTACCCAAACCTTGACCTTGTTCATCCTGCAGTGCCTTGAAAGGTTTTCACCAACATACCTCTTTTATTTGTTCATCTCTAAACTCACTTTCGCCTTACGGTGCCCATGAGGGTTTTCACCAAAAAGACTCTCTCATTTTCTCTCAACTCATGTCGCCTTACGGTGCCTGTGAAGATTTTCACCAATAAGACTCTCTCATTTTTATTTTTCCTGCTTGAACCAGAGTGTTGCCCTTGACATGAATTACATTTACCTGCTCGACTTGGCATTTCTCAAAGACTGATTAGAAGGTCTTTCTTTGGACCGTAATGTAGGCTTCTGGACAGGGTTAGAAAGAAAGGGTATAAAAGGCTCAAAACAATACAAATGGGTTAAGATTACAACTTTCGGAATCAGGTTTCTCACAACAACTACAACTTTTGCCCTAGTTTCTTGCATGGGGACTTCTGGATTTTATTTTGATGGGACCGAACCGTGAGGCTGCCTACGTATCCTTAAAAGGAATCAGGTCGAACGTAGTTCATGTCATAAAAATTACTTTGTTGTTGGGATTTTTATTTTCTCTCTTTCTTTTCTTTCTCTCTTTTTCTTCTGTTGTTCTTTTTTTTTTCCTCTTTTTTTCTTTTTGCTTTTCTCTTTTCTTTTCTTTTCTTTCTCTTTCTTCTCTCTTTTCATTTTTCTTCTCCTTTTCCTTTCTTGTTGATTCTTTCTTTTTCTTTTCACTTACTTATCCTCCGCACTTGTGTTTTCAAATTGTGTCGTTGATCTCGAAAGAGGGGTATGAAAAAAAATAAATAAGGCTCAAAAGGGATGACAAGGGATAGAGTATTTAGATAGCAGAACAAAACGCCTTCGTCATTTCAATCTTCAAAATATGCCAAATACAAACAAGTACAATCAAAGAAAAAAATCATACATAGTATCTTTTGACTGCATCGGTATTGATAGCCATTTCTACACATTTTCCCTCTATATCTGTCAAATACAATGCGCCATTGGACAACACTCTAGTTAGAACAAATGGCCCCTACCAGTTTGGGGCGAACTTTCCTTTTGCTTCAGCCTGATGAGGCAAGATACGCCTCAACACTAATTGACCCACTTCAAACTTCTGTAGATGTACCTTCTTGTTATATGCTCTCGCCATTCTCTGTTGGTACAATTGGCTGTGACACACTGCTGCCAATCTTTTTTCATCAATTAGACTTAATTGCTCCATGCGGGTTTTGACCCATTCACCGTCATCAATTTCTGCCTCAGCGACAATCCGAAGGGATGGGATTTACATTTCTGCGGGTATTACTGCCTCCATTCCATACACCAATAAATAAGGGGTGGCTCCTACTGAAGTACAGACAGTAGTGCGATAGCCCAAAAATGCAAACGGGAGCTTCTCGTGCCACTGCCTAGAACCTTCCACCATTTTTTGAAGTATCTTCTTTATATTCTTTTTGGCTGCCTCGACCGCTCCATTCGCCTTAGGGCGATATGGGGTGGAATTGCGATGTATAATCTTAAACTGCTGACATGTCTCCGTCATCAGATGACTGTTGAGATTAGAACCATTGTCCGTGATGATTACCTTCAGAATCCCAAACCGACAGATGATATTTGAATGCACAAAATCGACCACTGCTTTCTTGGTCACAGATTTGAAAGTTTTCGCTTCAACCCACTTGGTGAAATAATCGATGGCTACCAGAATAAATCTGTGTCCGTTTGATGCTGCTGGCTCGATTGGTCCAAGGACATCCATGCCCCAGGCAACAAAAGGCCATGGTGCAGACATTGTAAGTAATTCAGATGGTGGAGAATGAATCAAATCTCCATGCACTTGGAACTGATGACATTTACGCACAAAACGGATGCAATCTCGTTCCATAGTGAGCCAGTAATAACCTGCTCGGAGAATCTTCTTTGCCAGAACGTACCCACTCATATGCGGTCCACAAACTCCGGAGTGTACCTCAGTCATGATAGTTGTGGCATGTCTAGCATCTATGCATCTTAGTAATCCCAGATCTAGAATTCTTTTGTACAATACCCCTCCACTGAAGAAAAATCCACTTGCCAATCGTCGAATTGCTCTTTTCTGATCACCTGTGGCCTGTACCGGGTATGCCCCCATCCTGAGGTATTATTTGATATCATGGAACCATGGCTCCCCATCAA
This sequence comes from Nicotiana sylvestris, assembly GCF_000393655.2. Taxonomy (NCBI): domain Eukaryota; kingdom Viridiplantae; phylum Streptophyta; class Magnoliopsida; order Solanales; family Solanaceae; genus Nicotiana; species Nicotiana sylvestris. The sequence goes on from NC_091058.1 coordinate 45,040,923, forward strand.
GTTCTTCTTCCACCATATTACAGTAAGCGTGCTGATCACGGACCTGAATCTACAAAGGGTCCACATAAGCCTTATCTGGATGATGTAACATTGACGCCAGAGTAGCCAAAGCATCGGCAACTTCATTATGGATCCTTGGGATATGCTTGAATTCTATCGACTGAAACCGTTGACAAAGATCATGCAAACATTGTCTATACGGTATGAGTTTCAAATCCCGTGTTTCCCATTCTCCCTGAATCTGGTGCACCAGGAGGTCCGAGTCACCTAAGACCAAGACTTCCTGGACACCCATATCCGCAGCTAACCTCAAACCCAAAATACATGCCTCGTACTCAGCCATGTTGTTGGTACAGTAGAAACGAAGCTGAGCCGTAACAGAGTAGTGTTGCCTTGTTTCAGAAATAAGTATTGCTCATATTCCCACACCCTTCATGTTTGCGGCTCCATCAAAGAAAAGTTTCCATCCAGGCTTCTCGACTTGTTCTAACTCATCAATGTGCATCATCTCTTCATCAGGAAAATAAGTTTTTAAAGGTTCATAATCTTCATCAACCGGGTTCTCAGCCAAATGGTGCGCCAAGGCCTGTGCTTTCATTGCAGTTCAAGTCACGTAGACGATGTCAAACTCTGTGAGCGGGATCTACCACTTTGCAAGCCTCCTTGTGGGCATAGGCTTCTAAAAGATATACTTCAATGGATCCAAGCGAGATATGAGATAAGTAGTGTAAGATGACAAATAATGTTTCAGCTTCTGCACCACCCAAGTTAGAGCGCAACAGGTCCTCTCGAGCTGAGTGTACTTGACCTCGTGCGGTGTGAATTTCTTGCTGAGATAATATATGGCTTGCTCCTTCCTGCCATTGATATCATGTCGACCCAATACACAGCCAAATAAATTGTCCAATACCGTCAAATATAAAATCAAATATCGCATGGTTCTGGTAGGACCAATACGGGTGGATTTGACGAAATACCCCTTTATCTTAACAAACGTCTCCTGTCATTCATCTGTCCACTTGACCGCAGCATTTTTCTTTAATGCGGGAATACATTTAAGTTCTAGGTCGCCCACCAGTATAATGCGGGAATACATTTAAGTTCTAGGTCGCCCACCAGCATAATGCGGGAATACTTTTTAGCTCTAGATTTTGGAATCAACAACCTCACCTGAGAGCGGAAGGTACAACAGAGATCCCCAAGCAGGAAACAATAAAATCCCCAGCACCAAGAAGCAGAAGGCCGCAAAGGCAAGCGCGCAGTTCAAAGGAAGAAGGGACGTGTCTCAAAAGAAGCCGTTTGGGAACGTTATAGCATGCCCAACATAACAATTTTGATAAGGGAAGCCATACCACTGGAGAGGCCAGTGAAAGATTTAAAGAAGAAAGCCATGTTCCCAGCAAATCAAGCAAAGTGAAGAGAACAGACATTCAGAAAAGGTGAAGGACCAGCATCATCTCCAAAGTTCACAAAATAAGGGCATCAGAGGAAAGCGTTAGCCGACAAGAAAGCAAGGCAACAAGAACAAGTTAAAGATAGATGAGATCTCACACTCTAGCTTAGCTTCTTGTTTTTCTTTTCAAGAACAATGTAACAAGGAGATCAGTGAGCAGTATCATCCTACAGCAGCATGCAACAGCGCACAACAGCAACAAGCACTACAGTCACACGGCAATCCCAGCTACCAAAATTTCCCGAACTACATTGACCGGATTCCTGTTCAGCCCAGGATATGTAGGAAACCTTTGAAGCAAAGGTTCGGTCAAATCTTTTTCAAAAATGCTTCACACGGAGTACTCGGACGAGCAAAAATCGCCTGCTTTATCTTTGCGCGAAAACCCTTCGTGTCTTCATGCAAAGAGGGGCAGCTGTAAGCACGTGATTTTTGCTTTACGAGCAATCGCTCCAAAAGAAAATAAAAATAGCGACAAATGATTTCGATGTACAACTGTCGAGTTTTTCGTGACATGTGTTGTTAGTCATTTATGGATCTGTCCATTTTGCATTTAATCATTAACAAACAAAATACAAAATATGCATGTCAGGGTGATTAAACCATAATTCGGTCAGTAAAAGAAAATTCAAAAAATATATGTGCATCGTTCGTTCTAGGCTTTTAGTTAACTTACCGAAATATTTTTTGTGATAATTGTGTTAAAATGTTGCATTATTGTTGGTTTTAATTTCATTATTTTATTATTTGTTATTTCATTTTTGTTTTAAAAGAAAAAATAAAATAGAAAACAAAAAGAGGGATTGAAAATCGGGTTAGGCCCAGGAAATAAAACAAAAAGATGGGCCCAAACCAGCACAAGTCCGGTCCAGATCAGGCCTGCCCAGGCACCTCCCGAAACGACATCGTTTCAGGGACGGTTAATCTGAGCCGTTCATTTCCATTGATCCGGTGGCCTTTATTGGCCCTCATGACCCGACCCAGTCCCATTTTTGACCGACCCCTTGCTTAACCAAACGGCACCGTATGGTCAAGCCTCCCCAATCCTGGCCATCAATTTTAATCAATCCAACGGCCAGGATTGAATCAGCCTCCCCGTATATAAACTCAACCCTTCACCCCACGCCCCCTATCCGAACCCCCCCCCTTCAGGCATCTCCTTCCCCAAGCTCGGAAACCCCCAAACCCTAACGCCGCCCTAGTCTCCCTCGCCATTAAAGCCGGCGGCACGAACGCCGGTGATCACTTCCTGAACACCCTCAGACCCCCTCACTCTCCTGAGCATGGATCTGATATCCATTTGCCTCGAATCACTTTCCTTCGTCTCGAATCTTCATTTGAAGATTTGAGTCGAACCCGGACCTATACCAAATTACCCCATCTTCATACCAGACACTCCCCTGACCCTCCTCGTGACCAAACCAATCCGAATCTACCCACATTTCCCAAAAAATCAGATCTGAAGATCCAAAACCTAGAACACATGCACCTGGGGAATCCGGCCGGTCTTAACAAAGGTTTGAGGTTTAATGGATCTTAACCAAGGTGTTCTCATGTGAGAACACCCTGGTTAAAATTTGTTCGGCCTCAAATGGTCAAAGCTAAGTCGGATTTGGGACAGTTTGGTTTAAACTTTTTCAGTAAGTTTTCCTGCTCTTTGTTTTAGTTTTGATTGAGTTGTTAACATGCTTTGTTGTGAGTATTTGTTATTGTCTGTTACTTTTTCTGTTTTCTTCCATCTCTAGCAAAGACCTTTTATTTGGTCGATTGATTTTCTATGTATGTGTTCTGAATGTACTCTGTGATATACATGTTCGTCGATTAGATTAATCGTCAAATAAGTTAACTTATATAGGTTCCCAGTGATTGACCAAAGTTGTCCGAAGCCCTTTAGGTCCCTGAACGTATTGTTTATATGAGCGACTGATTATTACTTGTTATAATTAGTATAGTCGACCTGATAAATGTCGTCGATTAACTTCCTACGACTGAATGTTCAAATGTTCTGATATGTACAACCTCACTTGACTGAATGGACCTGTATTGTGAAATGAATATTGGACATTATCTGTGAATGCTAGTTTGTAACTACATTGTAAAAAAAACAATTAAAAGGATCAGGCTAGGGCAATTCTGAAATTGAACTTTCAGAAGTTCAAAAATGCCCTGATACTGCAATGGGCAGGGCAGTAATAATCAAGGGCTAACAAGGGTATTCTGGGGTTTGAAAAGGACAGAAAAGATTAGTTTAAATGAACTGACAAGTAGGGTACTAATTAAGATTAAACTAATGCCAATGGGGAACAAGACATAAGAGCATGGGAGTTTAAAATGAATACTAAAATGAGCCCATAACTCTTGATTAAAGAAAACCAGGCGTGGGGAGCAAAGGGCTGGCATCAAAAGATGCTTAAGGATGGATTTAATAGGTATGGGCAGACTGCAAGTTGCAGGATGCAGGCAACTTGACTGCACTGGGTTATTAGCTTATAAATAAGCTGTTTCAGAACATACAAAGGGGCTGGAATTTTTAGTCTTGAGGCTGGAACTTTTAGTCTGAAAAAAGGTCTAGTGAGTTTAAAGAAAACTGAAAAACATAAGGCAGTTTCCAATAAACATTGTAACCAAACACTGCTTGAAAGTTGCATAAGAGTGCATATTGGTCAAGCTGTCTTGGCCAAGTTCTGTTGTTTGCATTGACTGAGCTGTTTGTGGTTGTCGAACTGTTGGTGTTGCTGCATTGAATACTCTGTTACTGCTGTTGTTTCATCACTCTTTCCTGGGATTGCTCATTTGGTGCTCGACTATTTGCTGGTTTTCTTTGTTCTGGGAAATATTGTTGGTTGTCGTGGGCTGTGGAAAACACTTGGGTTGTTGATTTGTTGCTGTGTTGTTGCTGTGTATCTGCTGTTGCTGTTGTTTACTGCATACTGCCCAGCTGATCATTCCTTTCTTCTTTGTCCTCTATACCAGGTACACAACCAATGCACTGTCAAAAAATGTAATTGGAAAATTTGAGCATGAATACAAATGAAAGTCCTGAAGAATGTCTTTTATACATAGATTTGTACATTAAATATTCATGTAATGTGTAATAGTTTGCATTCTTGTTTAGATACTGAAGGTAGCCTGTGTGCCCAGTAGATGTAAATATGGGGTGATTGAATGCTAGTTTGTATATGTAGATTAATAGATAAAAGGGTCTCCAATGCAGTAGGTTGTATCCTAGGTTTTATATGATTAGCATGTCCTTAAATACATAGAACTATCCATGTTAGTTAATTTCATGTCCTTTTGATAAATTGTCTCCTTATAATTGACAAACCGTTGCCTTAAAATAAACGGCGCAAGTTTGCACTTCTCAACCTCACGAAGGTCGAGCCCGGATCAAACGAACCAGCAGGCTTTCATCGGAAAGGCATTGGCCCAGGTCCAGCCGATACTGTGTGGGCTGGGTTTGGGCCCACGATGCTTGATTAGCTGCCCATGGACATGGCTATGTTTTTTTTATTCTGCAAAGGCACTCGGAATTCCATTATAATAACCAGCAAGCATGTAATTGAATAGGGTCATTTTTATTCTCAACTAGTAGAGACAAATGCGAAGAGAAACGTAGTAGCTATAGGATATCCTCTTAAAATAAAGCCGAGATGAGCCTCGACAAACAAAAATGCACAAGATGCGGGGCCCTCATTAAATGTATATTATCGAAGCATTTAGTTTCCAGGATGGGTCATTTAGCAAATCTCACAACCCTCCTAAAATAACAACACGTTAGACTCTTTAGGACGCGCCTTAATAAATCTTACCTTCTTAAACCCGTGTGCACATCTATGTGACCCAAATCCAATTCTCAACGGAGCCGAAATGTGTTTCTAATCACGGGTACATTGATTGTGACGTGGTTCGAGATGCGTGTCCATGACGTTGCAAATTCATTTTAAAAAAAATAAGAATGAGATGAGCCTCGCCAAATAAAATACAAATTGCGGGGCCCTCAGTAAATATTTGCTTTAAAAATTGTTTAGACTTCGGGATGGACCGTTTAGTAAAATTCCACGGTCCTACCCAAAATAAATACGCTAGTCGCTTTAGGCGCGCCTTTAATAATTTAATTTCCTTAAACTCGGGTGCACATTGATGTGACCCAAATCCAAATCTCAACGGAGTCAAAGTGTGTCGACGACCACGGGTACATTGATTGTGACGCGGTTCGAGATACATTTTCACAACGTTGCAATTCTTGATAAAAACAGTAAATGATAAAAGCGGTTAAAAGTTAAATTTTGCACATAGGTTCACACTTGTATAAAATCAGGTAAATAAGCCGAATATAACAGTTGAGCGACCGTGCTAGAACCACGGAACTCGGGAATGCCTAACACCTTCTCCCGGGTTAACAGAATTCCTTATCCGGATTTCTGGTACGCAGACTGTAATATAGAGTCATTATTTTCCTCGATTCGGGATTAAAATTGGTGACTTGGGACACCCTAAATCTCCCAAGTGGCGACTCTGAAATAAATAAATAAATCCCCTTTCGATTGTCCTTCAATTGGAAAAACTCCCCTACGCCCCTCGCGGGTGCGTAAAAAGGAGGTGTGACAGCTCTGGCGACTCTGCTGGGGATCTGGAGCCCAGAACCACTGGTTCAGGGTTAAGAATTCGAGCATAGAATAATTGCTGTTATTTGGCTTTATTTATTATCTGATTTTTACATGATATATGCTTAATGTGCTAAATGATGCTTTTTCCGCTTTAATATTATCTGAATTGTGTATATAAAACTGCTACGAAACCCTTCTTTCTGAGTCTTCTGATTTTATGGTGTACACGTGCGCGTGACCCACCTTTCTGTTAAAGTCATACCAAATAAGACGAAGTTGGGACAAGTAACTAGGCCGGGTAGACTTTCGTGCTCCCGGTACGTTGCCCCCACTTCGGCTCAAACTATCCGTTTGGGTAAGTCAGGTTTAGAACAATCAACCTCAGGTTTTACACTTAGAATAACTCAGCCATGTACCGGATCCCTAGTAGGAACGTTTATTTGCATCACGTACATTTGACTTAGGGGACTCAACACAGGGGTTGGGTCTGTCTAGGACAGGTGAACCCGAAATAAAAAGACCATCCTGATGCATCCTACTTGCTATATGTGCATTCATTTGCCTCGAACATGCTTGTTGACCGGCTTAAATGAAATCATGGTAAGAGCTGAGGAATAAAATGGGTTTTTTTTCATAATAAAAAAAATAAAAAAATAAAAAAAATATATATATAATAAAAAATAAAATATAGTTTTCAAATCTTGAAATAAAGGTATTTAATCTTGAAAGGTATTTAATCTTGAAAATAGTTTGAAAAATTCCCAAAAAATAGTTTTAAATCTTGAAATAGTTTTGACTGAAAATGATTGGAGTATGTTTTCAAAATGAGTCTTGACTTTATTAAATTAAAATTTCAGATACAAAATGAGCACCACACAAAACCCCTCCTCCGCAAATACAGAAGAGTTTCTATTCCAGCTTCAAATGTGGTGGTGTGAATTAGGCGAAGATGGTCAAAAGTGGGTCATCAAGCATTTGGGAAATCTCCCGGACATTATTAAAGTTAAACCCCGTGAGGATCTGATTGCGGCATTAGTAACTTTTTGGGACCCTGTTCACAATGTCTTTCGTTTCTCTAACTTCGAGCTCACTCCTACATTAGAGGAGGTAGCTGGATTTGTTGGTTTTGACGGAAGTTTAAGGAATCAAAGCTTGATATTCACGAAGGCTCCCTCGGTACATCGATTCTTCGGTCTTCTGAACATCAGCAGTCAAATCAGGAAAAGCAATGTCGTCAACGGATGTTGTTCTTTCAACTTTTTGTATTCAAGGTTCGGAAAGTCAGATGGGTTCGAAATTCATGAGAAAGGCCTTACTAACAAACAAGACAAAGACGCATGGCAGGTTCACCGTCGTTTCGCCTTCATGGTGGCTTTTCTAGGAATCATGGTCTTCCCGAACAAAGAACGAACAATCGATATTCGCACCGCAAAAGTTGTGCAAATCCTCACCTCCAAGGAAAACCACACCCTTGTCCCCATCATTCTCTCAGACATTTATCGGGCTTTGACTTTATGTAAAGCAGGAGCGAAAGTCATCGAAGGATGCAAAATTTTGTTGCAAATGTGGCTAATTGAACATCTCCAACAACAGCCCAAGATCATACAGTATGGGCCAAGCAACGATAATTACATCAAGGGTTATGAGGAAAGAGTGAAAAATTATCAGGTTCCAGAAGGGATAGAAGCATGGGTATCTCGGCTAAGGGCTCTAACGGCAAATCAAATTGAATGGACTCTGGGATGGCTACCGATGAGGGAAGTGATACATATGTCAAACTCAAATAGTTATCTGCTACTATTGGGATTGAGAAGCATCCAGCCATACGCGCCATTGAGAGTCCTAAGACAACTAGGAAGATATCAAGTAGTTCCTGATGATGAAGATTTGAGTACGCAAGAAATCGAATTACACCCAGAGGCCACTATTCCTGAGGCGTTACTTCAGCAGATGTGGAATGGATGTCGATACTTAAAAAGCGATACTCAAGTCCCAGACACTACAAAGGGTGAGATAAATCCTGGATATGCAAGGTGGTTCGAGAACGGTCTCGCGTGGATGATGTACCAGAACCTGAGCTGAGAAGGCCAACTAAAAGACCCCATATTCAAAACTTTAATGATAAAATCCAAGAGCGGTTGATCTGGGGAGAAAAAGAGAAGGGGTACAAAGCAACTATCCATGCCCTAAAGGAAAATCTAAGGAACCTCAGTCTGGAGAAGGATTTGCAAGCACAAGAAGCTGAAGGCGAGAAGAAGAGTCTAGCCTGTGAGAATGAAAGTCTTCATGCTCGATTTCTGAAAATGAAAAAGGCTTCTGAAACGCCAATGAGGAATTGGAAGGATCAAAAAACCATCGCCAATCTTTTTGAAAGAATGCAAGATTATGATTCCATTCTTGCTGCAAAAGAAAGGGCGTTGAGCAAAGCAAAAGAAAGGATCCAACAATTAAACGAAGAAGCCAGATCTGATAAGGAACGCCAAGATAGGCAATCCGAGAAAGACAGGGCACAATTCAAGAAGGAAAAAGACCATTGGATACGATCAGAAGACCAACTTCGTGCACAACTAGAAGAGGCAAGAAGATACAGAGAGCATCAACAAGCAGATACTGATAGAGAAAAAGCGCAGATGAGATTGGAGCAGGCCAGACTCCGAGCTCTATTAGAGTCATCCCTAGATCGTGAAGGCCATATCCGAGATATAGCCACCACTCGCCAGCAGCAATTGCAGAATCAAGGCCAACATCTCCAAGATTTCAGGGCACAGATCCATGACCTGGCGGTCTACACCGCTCAAAGTTATGTAAATTGCCAAGGAATGGATTATGGAAGGTTTACAGAGCATGCACCCACCTTTGCCCGTCATCTAGCAGTAGAGTTGGAAAGGATGTATCGAACATTGGGAGGTCATCCGGGTCAAGCCCCGCCTTGAGCAAATGATCTAATAATTTACAACACAAGTGGAAAGTGGGGCACGTTATGAGATGTTAAGAATTGTATCTTTTTATTTCAATTTGACTCTATGTATTTCAAGACATTGTTTTACAAAGTTTTCAAATGTAATGTTTGTTCATCTTCTTTATATAAATGTTAGCCTCATGGCAGAACTACGCCTGGTCTGATTCACGCGGGGACGTGATATGTAGGCAATCCCCATAAGATTCGACCGCTTTTAATAAAGAAATAAAAGAAAATACAAAAGCGAATAAAAAAGGGACAACTGAGCAAGCCGGGATGACGCATGTTGTTTGAAGCAAAGCATGTAGAAACGGTTAACTGCCTAGGTGCATTGCATCCTCTATGTGTTATGATCGAATCTGTTAAAATCTAACGCTAACAAAGTTTGTTGTTGTCTGATACCAGACAGTTAGTTGTGAAAGAATTCTGGCAACACACTCATACCAAACCAGATCCAAAGGACCGGTAGCAACAAGCATGACTACTTCGGAGAATAGCAATGAGGAAGAAAGGCCGATGAGCCAGTTGTTAAAAGAAGCGATGGAAAAGATTGAAAGGATGGGACTAGAAATGAATGCAATGCAACTAGCCCTAGCCAAAACACAAAAGAGCCCTGAAACACTGGGACACATGCCGGAGTACCCTCACTCTGGCCCTTCCACAAGCCGCCCAAATCCCCTTTATCATCAAGAAAGAAGCCCTCATGATTCCCAAGCTCCACCACCCCACCAACCTCTCCCAACACCCAATATTCCCATTTTTGTGGGACCTACATCAGCCCCTTTGCAGAGAACGACCAGTGAGCCATTGTTTCAGGCTCACGATACACAATACTATCCCCCTGAGCCTACATTCCATGCACCCGAGCCTCAAGCTTACAATCCACATTTAGAAGTGCCGGCAGAGGTTGAGAAACCAGTTAAGGCTCCTGAACAGGATGAAGTGTTGAGAACGTTCAAAAGCCTGGAGCAGTCCTTCAGGAACTTGCACGGATTGGGCAATCAAATCAGCGTAGCATACAAAGATCTGTGTCCTTTCCCAGACGTCCAACTCCCGGCCGGTTTTAAGATGCCTAAGTTTGATTTATATGAAGGGCACGGTGATCCCATGGCACATTTGCGGGGATTCTGTAGCAAAATGAGAGGGGCAGGCGACAAGGATGAGCTGTTGATAGCTTATTTCGGCCAAAGTCTGAGCGGATCTGCACTGGAATGGTATACCAGGCAGGATTTCAGCAGGTGGTACACGTGGGATGATCTGGCGCAGGCTTTTGCAGGTCATTTCCAGTACAATCTAGAGATAGTCCCTGACCGTCTCACGTTATTGAGAACTGGGAAGAAACCCGGGGAAAGTTTTCGCGAGTTCGGGTTCCGCTGGAGAGAACAAGCAGCTAGAGTCGATCCTCCCATGAGAGAGGGAGAGATGGTGGACTATTTCTTGCAGACATTGGATCCAACCTACTTTGGTCACTTGGTGACAACAGTGGGAAAATCTTTCAACGAGGTTGTCAAGATAGGGGTCATGATAGAAGAAGGTTTAAGGTCTGACAAGATCTTGAACTATTCGGCACTCAAGGCCACAACCCAGGCTATTCAAAACGGCACGGGAGGTGCGTTGAGAAGAAAGAAAGAAGAGGTTGCCACGATCGAGGCAGGCAGTTGGTCCAGGGCTGGCAGACCATACTACAACCAACCCAGACCTCACAGGTCAGAATACCCATACAGCCCACCACAAAATTTCTATCCACCTCGAAAACCACATTGTTCCGTACACCAAGCCCAGGCATATACGCAGCCTCCGGTTCGCCTGCAATGGCGCGCACCGGCTCCCCAGAACATATATGCACCACCACAAAACACCTACCCTCCACCAAGGGCGTATAGAAACCCTTCAGGGGCAGGCTTTCGGGGAAATCCAGATGCTAGGAATGACAGGTTGCGGAAGCAGAGAACTTTCACGGAGCTGGGAGAAACCTACACCGCTTTGTTCCACAAGCTGAGGCAATTGGGTTTGGTTAGTCCTGTCCAGACTCGAGAACCAAATCCCCCACCTCAGAATTTGGATCGATCAATCAGTTGTGAATACTGTTCAGGGATGCTCGGGCACGATACCGAGAAGTGCTGGAAGTTAAGGCATGCCATACAGGATCTTATTGACACCAATAAGATCGAGGTCCAGACACCGGAGGCTCCTAACATCAACCAAAACCCACTGCCAGCGCACCACGAAACTCACATGATTGAGTTGGTGTGTGAGGGAGGAGAATTAAAAAAACCCTCACAAACAGTGATGATGATCCAAGCCACCCCGAAAGAAGTCTTAACCAAGGGAGGAACGAGTGTACAGTCGCAGGGAGGAGGCGTCAAGCCGGTAGTGATATTGGGAAAGAGCCCGTCCGCCATAACAAGCAAACCCGAGCCAAGCAAGTTGGTAATACCAGGGATCCTGCCCACACCGGCAGTCGTGTTGAAAGGGGTATGTAGAGAACGGGTGACCATAAAGCCTGTGGTCCAGCTGCCGATGATTGACAGCAGGGATGTGCCTTGGAAATATGAAAAGGCGGTGGTGATGTACAAAGGAAAACAGGTGGAAGAAGTTAGTTGTGAAGCGCAAGGGCTGACTCGATCAGGTCGATGTTTTGCTCCGGTGGAGCAAAGAAGAACCAACCCAGTTGCAACCAAGAAACCTTTGTCCGAAGAAGAGGTTGAAGAATTCCTGAGGAAGATGAAAGTACAAGACTATTCTGTGGTCGAGCAGCTGAGAAAAACACCGGCCCAGATCTCACTGTTGTCATTACTGATCCATTCTGAGGAGCATCGTCGGGCCCTGTTGAAGATATTGAACGAGGCTCATGTACCCAGTGAGATTTCTGTAAACCACCTGGAAACCATTGCCAGCAAGATTTTCGAGGTGAACAGGGTAACATTCTCAGATGATGACCTGCCGGTGGAAGGTACGGAGCATAACAAAGCTCTATACCTAGCTGTCAAATGTGAAGACTCGGTGGTAACTCGAGTATTGGTGGATAACGGCTCAAGCGCCAATATTTGTCCATTATCCACTCTGGACCAGTTAAAGATCGACCGCGGAAGAATCCGGAAGAATAGCATCTGTGTCCGGGGGTTTGACGGAAACGGAACATCCACTGTAGGGGATGTTGTACTTGAACTGACCATTGGTCCAGTCCTGTTCACCATGGAATTCCAGGTGTTAGATGCCACAGTTTCTTATAACCTGCTGTTAGGACGACCTTGGATTCATGCAGCCAAAGCGGTGCCTTCCACCCTACATCAGACGGTGAAGTTCGAGTGGGAAAGACACTAGGTCGTGTTACACGGCGAGGATACAACATGCACCATGGGCGGAACCATTGTACCTTTCATAGAGACCGCTGATGACAAAGGTCCTTCGGTCTACCAGATTTTCGATACAGGGTCGGCCAACAAAATTTCTGAAGGAGAAGTCATCCCACACCCGAGGATAGCTGCCGCTATAGTCATGATGGTCTCGGAAATGCTGGGTAATGGATTTGTGCCAGGAAAAGGCCTGGGAGTCGAGCTTCAAGGGATAGTCCAACCGGTCTCCCTTCCTAAAAATCTGGAAACTTTCGGATTGGGGTTCAAACCAACCGCAGCAGATAGGAAGCAAGCGCGAAAAATGAAGAAGAGGGTCTGGTTTCTGCCTAAACCAGTGCCACGCCTCTCAAGGTCTTTTGTCAAACCAAGTGCCAAGGGGTCGCCGGTCCCAAAAATTCGAGGACCTTTGATCGGTATAAATGAAGACCTAAATCAGAGTTTTGAGAGACTATTCGCGGATGTCAGTATGGTGGAAGCTAGAGAAGGTTCCAGCAGAGCAGAGATACAATTTGTGGGGCCTGAGGCCAAGACCAACAATTGGACGGTTACTCCTCTTCCTGTCCGAGGGGAGTCTTGGTAGTAGGCTTTGATTTATGTTTTGTTTGTTTGTTCGGATTATTCAAGGGTGTAATCCAAATTTTATTTTCGTTTTTGTAAAAGTGTGAACCCTTTTATCCCGCAAGTTTAATAAAGTTCCTTTCTTTTGTCCCATCTTAATTTTGTTTTATTCTTTTTTTTTTCTTTCTGAACAGTTCTCTTTTTGCTGGTTCTAATGACATGGCATGCACATCGGATCTTCGACCTAGTCTAATAAATCAATCTGAATCCGACTCAATGACGCAAGAGGTCGTTTGTGATGATGAGTCTGAATGTGACGAAGGTGAAGCCTTCGAAGAGATAAACCGAGAACTGTGCCAATTTGAAGAGAAACCCAAGCCTAACCTAAATGACACTGAGGCTGTGAATCTAGGAGACGCTGATAACGTCCAAGAGACCAAAATTAGCATCCACATTGAGCCGAATGTCAGAGAAGAATTGATCAAAACCCTCATGGAATTCAAAGATGTTTTTGCATGGTCATATGACGATATGCCTGGATTAAGCACCAATTTAGTGGTTCACAAATTGCCCACTGACCCGGCATACCCTCCGGTCAAGCAAAAACTAAGGAAATTTAAAACAGAAATGAGTGTAAAAATCAAAGAAGAGGTGATTAAGCAGTTGCAGGCAAAGGTCATTCGGGTCACTCGATATCCCGAGTGGTTGGCCAATGTGGTACCAGTCCCAAAGAAGGATGGAAAAATCAGGGTGTGCGTCGACTACCGCAACCTCAACAAAGCAAGTCCCAAGGACAATTTTCCGTTACCCAACATTCATATCCTGATCGATAATTGCGCTGGGCGCGAGATCGGATCCTTTGTGGATTGCTATGCGGGTTATCATCAGATCCTAATGGACGAGGAGGATGCTGAGAAGACAGCGTTTATTACGCCATGGGGAACCTACTGCTATCGGGTAATGCCATTCAGATTAAAGAACGCCGGGGCAACGTACATGCGAGCAATGACTGACGTGTTTCATGACATGATACACAAAGAAATCGAGGTGTACGTCGATGATGTGATCATCAAATCTTGGCGTCAGGAGGACCATGTGGCAGACCTAAGGAGATTTTTCCAAAGACTCCGAAGGTATGATATCAAGCTTAACCCGGCCAAATGCGCATTCGGGGTTCCATCAGGAAAGTTGCTAGGATTCATCGTCAGTCGACGGGGGATTGAGTTAGACCCATCCAAAATTGAATCCATCCGAGATTTGCCACCGCCAAGGAACAAAACAGAGGTAATGAGTTTGCTGGGTAGACTCAATTACATCAGCAGGTTCATCGCTCAACTCACAGCAACTTGTGAGCCCATATTTCGGCTGCTGAGAAAGGATGCTGCGGTAGGTTGGACGGCAGAGTGTCAGGAGGCTTTCGACCAAATCAAAGGGTATCTGTCTAATCCACCCGTATTGGTCCCGCCGAAGCCTGGGAAGCCCCTAATCCTTTACCTGACGGTCTTGGAAAATTCATTTGGTTGTGTACTGGGGCAACATGATGACACGGGAAGGAAGGAGCAGACCATCTACTATCTTAGCAAGAAGTTCACGGTGCATGAGGTCAAGTACACTCAACTCGAGAAAACATGTTGCGCCCTAACTTGGGTAGCTCAGAAGTTGAAGCATTACCTGTCTTCATATACCACGTATCTCATATCCCGTTTGGACCCATTGAAATATATATTTCAGAAACCTATGCCCACAGGAAGGTTGGCAAAATGGCAAATTCTGCTCACAGAGTTTGATATCGTCTATGTGACGAGGACAGCCATGAAAGCCCAGGCGCTGGCCGATCATTTGGCAGAGAACCCCGTTGATGAAAAGTACGAGCCTTTAAGAACATACTTTCCCGATTAGGAGGTAATGCACACTAATGAGATGGAATTAACTGAGGAACCGGGTTGGAAGCTTTTCTTCGATGGAGCGGCAAACGCGAAAGGGGTTGGAATAGGAGCGGTACTCATTTCTGAAACAGGACGCCATTATCCTGTTACGGCTCAACTACGCTTCTATTGCACCAACAATATGGCCGAGTATGAGGCTTGCATTCTGGGTCTGCGCTTGGCTGCTGACATGGATGTCCAAGACGTCTTGGTCTTGGGAGACTCGGACCTCTTGGTACATCAAATTCAGGGAGAATGGGAAACACGAGATCTAAAACTCATACCATACCGACAATGCTTGCATGATCTGAGCAAGCAATTTCGATCGGTGAAGTTCAAACACATCCCGAGAGTTCACAATGAGGTTGCGGATGCCTTAGCCACCTTAGCATCAATGCTGCACCACCCTGACAAAATGTATGTTGATCCTCTACACATCCAGGTCCGTGATCAGCACGCCTACTGCAACGCCATAGAAGAAGAAGCAGATGGCGAACCCTGGTTTCATGATATCAAGGAATACCTCAGGATGGGGATATATCCAGAACATACCTCTGGAGACCAAAAAAGAGCCCTCCGGCGTTTGTCGAATGGTTTCTTCCTCAGTGGGGGAATATTGTACAAAAGAACCCCGGATCTGGGATTGTTGAGATGCATAGATGCCAGTCAAGCAACGACGGTTATGGCAGAGGTACATGCTGGAGTTTGTGGGCCACACATGAGCGGATATGTATTGGCAAGAAAGATCCTTCGAACAGGGTGTTATTGGCTCACCATGGAACACGACTGTATCACTTTCGTGAGGAAATGCCATCAGTGCCAGATACATGGAGATTTGATTCATTCTCCGCCAACAGAGTTACATACGATGTCAGCACCCTGGCCGTTTGTGGCATGGGGCATGGATGTCATTGGGCCCATCGAGCCGGCAGCATCCAACGGTCATAGGTTCATTCTAGTGACCATTGATTACTTCACCAAATGGGTTGAGGCTAAAACCTTCAAATCAGTAACCAAGAAGGCAGTGGTGGACTTTGTTCACTCCCATATCATCTGCAGATTTGGGATCCCAAAAGTGATCATCACGGATAACGGTGCGAATCTTAATAGCAGCTTGATGAGAGAGGTATGCCAACAATTCAAGATTACACACCGCAATTCCACCCCATATCGTCCCAAGGCGAATGGAGCAGTCGAAACAGCCAATAAGAATATCAAGAAGATACTGCGAAAGATGGTGGAAGGGTCCAGACAATGGCACGAGAGATTACCCTTTGCTTTGTTGGGTTACCGCACTACCGTCCGAACTTCCATAGGCACAACTCCTTATTTGTTGGTGTACGGAACTGAGGCCGTAATACCAGCGGAAGTCGAAATTTCGTCCCTCCGGATTGTCGCTGAAGCCGGGATTGATGATGATGAATGGGTCAAAGCTCGATTGGAACAGTTGAGCCTGATAGATGAGAAAAGATTGGCAGCAGTGTGCCATGGTCAGCTATACCAAAAGAGAATGGCGAGAACATATAATAAGAAGGTGCGCCCCAGGAAGTTTGAAGTAGGGCAGCAGGTATTGAAGAAGATCCTCCCACATCAGGTCGAGGCAAAAGGCAAATTCGCCCCAAATTGGCAAGGGCCTTATATCGTGACCAGAGTATTGTCCAACGGTGCTTTGTGTTTGACAGATGTCGAAGGTAGATGTGTCGACATGGCTATCAATTCAGATGCAGTCAAGAGATATTATGCGTAATTTCTTTAATTATGGCAATTTTTGGTTTATTTGTTTGTATTTGGCATTTATTGGATAATGAGATGACGGAGGCAATTCTTTCTTCTATCCAAACACTTTTAACCCTTGCTTCCCCCTTTGAGCCTTAAGTTATTCTTTCATACCCCTCTTTTGGAATCACTAATGGAAAAGACATGAAAAAAAAAAGAAAGGAAAAGAAAAAGAAAAAGAAAAAGAAAAGAAAAAGAAAATGAAAAGAAGGAAAAGAAAAAAAGAAGAAGATAAAATCATAAGGAATATAAAACCGTGGGAACTACGTTTGACCTGATTCCTCAAAGAGGATACGTAGGCGCCTCACGGCTCGGTCATAGTATGCATCATAGTGAATATAGGATGCATAATGTACATAGTGTGCATAATAGGCACAATGTGCGTAACGCACATAGCTCAACATAAGTGTAAAAAATAATAAATCCCCCAAGCAAGAAAACTGGGGCAGAGGTTATGTTTTAAGTCCCAACAAAGGTTTGATTCCAAAAGTTGTAGCACATCACCCATCAAATTGTTTTCATTTTTATAGCCTTTCTTTAACTCCCCACCAAAACCAACATCAACGTCCAGAAGACCTCCCGATCAATGTTCAAGAGATGTCGAGTCAGGCAAATAAGGCCGAGAATAATACACCGATCCCCAGCAAAGAAGAAGATCGTAAGACTGGGAGCGAATCGATGGTCGAAGGAATCACCAGAAGAGAGGGTCGTATCTACAACGCCCCGATTCCTCGAAAGAAATAAAATGAGAGAGTCTTATCGGTGAAAACCTTCATAGGCACCGAGAGGCGATGTGAGATGAGGGATATGAAATGAGAGAGTCTTATTGGTGAAAACCTTCACAGGCACCATAAGGCGCCGGGAGATGAAAGAAAGGAGAGAGTCTCATTAGTGAAAACCCCTCGAAGGGCACTATGAGGCGACAAGACAGATCAACAAAAGCGACCACATGGACAGTCAGTCATCATCCCCAGCAAGTCAGACCATCGGGCAAATCGATTGATACAAATAGACTGGGTCGGGAATCTATGGTGCACGTCATGATCACGGGGACCAGTCATATCCTCCAGATAAGTTCTTTTGGGTTTCTTCCTCACCAAAATATTGGTTCAGAAAGACTTTCTCCTTTTTCTATCTTTTATTTCTTTTCCTAAGATGTGTCTTGAAAGGATTTTTCAAAGCTTACTACCAGAAACAGGAGGGGAATTCATCCCAATGCAGATTAATACAAACAGTCCTAAAGGCCAATCCCAGGCAATGCAGTGATCATGCCCGACAATGTCGGAGGAAGTAAGCTCATAAAGGGAGTGGGTTCGGGAGTTAAAAGCAGACTCCCACAGCATGTGTTTAAAGAGAAAGCAGAAAAGGGGATTAATTGAAAGCCAATCCCCAGCAGGCTAGAGACCCCCAGCAGGCAACTCTGCCCACTAATCAATTATGGGGACATAGAGCAAGAAAAAGAGAAGAAAGGAAAAATCATCCGCCAGAAAGGCACCCTCTACCACCACGATGAAAACTAATTAAATCCTTTTGTCTGCTGCAGGAAAACAAAGGATTGATGATGTCAGCAAGATGCAACGCCAGGGAAGTCACCAAAAACCGGGGCAGAAAACTTTTTACCGATTGTCGAAATTTTCTCGGAAGAACGGGGAAACAATTTCAAATGCATTTAAGTTCTAGGTCGCCCACCAGTATAATGCGGGAATACATTTAAGTTCTAGGTCGCCCACCAGTATAATGCGGGAATACATTTAAGTTCTAGGTCGCCCACCAGTATAATGCGGGAATACATTTAAGTTCTAGGTCGCCCACCAGTATAATGCGGGAATACATTTAAGTTCTAGGTCGCCCACCAGTATAATGCGGGAATACATTTAAGTTCTAGGTCGCCCACCAGTATAATGCGGGAATACATTTAAGTTCTAGGTCGCCCACCAGTATAATGCGGGAATACATTTAAGTTCTAGGTCGCCCACCAGTATAATGCGGGAATACATTTAAGTTCTAGGTCGCCCACCAGTATAATGCGGGAATACATTTAAGTTCTAGGTCGCCCACCAGTATAATGCGGGAATGCATTTAAGTTCTAGGTCGCCCACCAGTATAATGCGGGAATGCATTTAAGTTCTAGGTCGCCCACCAGTATAATGCGAGAATGCATTTAAGTTCTAGGTCGCCCACCAGTATAATGCGGGAATACATTTAAGTTCTAGGTCGCCCACCAGTATAATGCGGGAATACATTTAAGTTCTAGGTCGCCCACCAGTATAATGCGGGAATACATTTAAGTTCTAGGTCGCCCACCAGTATAATGCGGGAATACATTTAAGTTCTAGGTCGCCCACCAGTATAATGCGGGAATACATTTAAGTTCTAGGTCGTCCACCAGTATAATGCGGGAATACATTTAAGTTCTAGGTCGCCCACCAGTATAATGCGGGAATACATTTAAGTTCTAGGTCGCCCACCAGTATAATGCGGGAATACATTTAAGTTCTAGGTCGCCCACCAGTATAATGCGGGAATACATTTAAGTTCTAGGTCGCCCACCAGTATAATGCGGGAATACATTTAAGTTCTAGGTCGCCCACCAGTATAATGCGGGAATACATTTAAGTTCTAGGTCGCCCACCAGTATAATGCGGGAATACATTTAAGTTCTAGGTCGCCCACCAGTATAATGCGGGAATACATTTAAGTTCTAGGTCGCCCACCAGTATAATGCGGGAATACATTTAAGTTCTAGGTCGCCCACCAGTATAATGCGGGAATACATTTAAGTTCTAGGTCGCCCACCAGTATAATGCGGGAATACATTTAAGTTCTAGGTCGCCCACCAGTATAATGCGGGAATACATTTAAGTTCTAGGTCGCCCACCAGTATAATGCGGGAATACATTTAAGTTCTAGGTCGCCCACCAGTATAATGCGGGAATACATTTAAGTTCTAGGTCGTCCACCAGTATAATGCGGGAATACATTTAAGTTCTAGGTCGCCCACCAGTATAATGCGGGAATACATTTAAGTTCTAGGTCGTCCACCAGTATAATGCGGGAATACATTTAAGTTCTAGGTCGCCCACCAGTATAATGCGGGAATACATTTAAGTTCTAGGTCGCCCACCAGTATAATGCGGGAATACATTTAAGTTCTAGGTCGCCCACCAGTATAATGCGGGAATACATTTAAGTTCTAGGTCGCCCACCAGTATAATGCGGGAATACATTTAAGTTCTAGGTCGCCCACCAGTATAATGCGGGAATACATTTAAGTTCTAGGTCGCCCACCAGTATAATGCGGGAATACATTTAAGTTCTAGGTCGCCCACCAGTATAATGCGGGAATACATTTAAGTTCTAGGTCGCCCACCAGTATAATGCGGGAATACATTTAAGTTCTAGGTCGCCCACCAGTATAATGCGGGAATACATTTAAGTTCTAGGTCGCCCACCAGTATAATGCGGGAATACATTTAAGTTCTAGGTCGCCCACCAGTATAATGCGGGAATACATTTAAGTTCTAGGTCGCCCACCAGTATAATGCGGGAATACATTTAAGTTCTAGGTCGCCCACCAGTATAATGCGGGAATACATTTAAGTTCTAGGTCGCCCACCAGTATAATGCGGGAATACATTTAAGTTCTAGGTCGCCCACCAGTATAATGCGGGAATACATTTAAGTTCTAGGTCGCCCACCAGTATAATGCGGGAATACATTTAAGTTCTAGGTCGCCCACCAGTATAATGCGGGAATACATTTAAGTTCTAGGTCGCCCACCAGTATAATGCGGGAATACATTTAAGTTCTAGGTCGCCCACCAGCATAATGCGGGAATACTTTTTAGCTCTAGATTTTGGAATCAACAACCTCACCTGAGGGCGGAAGGTACAACAGAGATCCCCAAGCAGGAAACAATAAAATCCCCAGCACCAAGAAGCAGAAGGCCGCAAAGGCAAGCGCGCAGTTCAAAGGAAGAAGGGACGTGTCTCAAAAGAAGCCGTTTGGGAACGTTATAGCATGCCCAACATAACAATTTTGATAAGGGAAGCCATACCACTGGAGAGGCCAGTGAAAGATTTAAAGAAGAAAGCCATGTTCCCAGCAAATCAAGCAAAGTGAAGAGAACAGACATTCAGAAAAGGTGAAGGACCAGCATCATCTCCAAAGTTCACAAAATAAGGGCATCAGAGGAAAGCGTTAGCCGACAAGAAAGCAAGGCAACAAGAACAAGTTAAAGATAGATGAGATCTCACACTCTAGCTTAGCTTCTTGTTTTCCTTTTAGAGCAATGTAATAGGGAGATCGGTTGAGCAGTAGCATCCTACAGCAGCATACAACAGCGCACAACAACAGCAAACACTACAGTCACACGGTAGTCCCAGCTACCAAAATTTCCCGAACTACATTGACCTGATTCCTGTTTCAGCCCAGGATATGTAGGAAACCTCTGAAGCAAAGGTTCGGTCAAATCTTTTTCAAAAAATGCTTCACACGGAGTATTCGGACGGGCAAAAATCGCTCGCTTATCTTTGCGCGAAAACCCTTCGTGTCTTCGTGCAAAGAGGGGCAGCTGTAAGCACGTGATTTTTGCTTTACGAGCAATCGCTCCAAAAGAAAATAAAAATAGTGACAAATGATTTCGCTGTACAATTGTTCGAGTTTTTCGTGACATGTGTTGTTAGTCATTTGTGGATCTGTCCATTTTGCATTTAATCATTAACAAACAAAATACAAAATATGCATGTCAGGGTGATTAAACCATAATTCGGTCAGTAAAAGAAAATTCAAAAAATATATGTGCATCGTTCGTTCTAGGCTTTTAGTTAACTTACCGAAATATTTTTTGTGATAATTGTGTTAAAATGTTGCATTATTGTTGGTTTTAATTTCATTATTTTATTATTTGTTATTTCATTTTTGTTTTAAAAGAAAAAATAAAATAGAAAACAAAAAGAGGGATTGAAAATCGGGTTAGGCCCAGGAAATAAAACAAAAAGATGGGCCCAAACCAGCACAAGTCCGGTCCAGATCAGGCCTGCCCAGGCACCTCCCGAAACGACGTCGTTTCAGGGACGGTTAATCTGAGCCGTTCATTTCCATTGATCCGATGGCCTTTATTGGCCCTCATGACCCGACCCAGTCCCATTTTTGACCGACCCCTTGCTTAACCAAACGGCACCGTATGGTCAAGCCTCCCCAATCCTGGCCATCAATTTTAATCAATCCAACGGCCAGGATTGAATCAGCCTCCCCGTATATAAACTCAACCCTTCACCCCACGCCCCCTATCCGAACCCCCCCCCCCTTCAGGCATCTCCTTCCCCAAGCTCGGAAACCCCCAAACCCTAACGCCGCCCTAGTCTCCCTCGCCATTAAAGCCGGCGGCACGAACGCCGGTGATCACTTCCTGAACACCCTCAGACCCCCTCACTCTCCTGAGCATGGAT